>NC_092722.1:3448793-3728532 GCF_047496885.1 Scyliorhinus torazame
TGAATCAGTGTCCAGTGCCTGAAGCATCTGGACTGATTATACAGCACCGTCAACAAAATAAAACATCCCAAAGCCTCTCACAGGCACATTTTAAAAGATAATTTGACTAGAGGCACAAAAGGTGATATTAGGGCAGGGAGATCAAGGCTTGTTTACAGAGGTAGGTTTTAAACTGCATCTTAAAGGGAGGAGATGAGAAAGATAGGGAGGGATGAGGCCAGAGAGGAATTTGAAAACTTAAGATGAGAATTTTAAAATCAGGACGCTGCTGGGCCAGGAGCAGTGGTCAGCGAGCAGAGGGGGTGATGGAGAATGGAACTTGGTGCGAGTTCACAGAGAGGCAGAGTTTGAGATGACCTCATGCTCACGAAGGAAGTCAGGCCTGGAGGTAGTAAAGGCAGGAGGCTGGCAGCAGGTGAGCTGAGTCAGGGCGGAGTTGGTCAATGTTAAGAGGTAGAAATAGATGACCTTTCTTAAGCATGATTACAAGGCCAGGGGTCCAGTGGTCAGCACTGCTGCCTCACAGCTCCAGGGATCCGGGTTTAATTCCGGCCTCGAGTGACCCGTCTGTGTGGAGTCTGCACGTTCTCCCAGTGTCTGCGTGGGTGCTCCGGTTTCCTCCAACAGTCCAAAGGTGTGCAGGTTAGGTGGGGTTACGGGTTGAGCCGGGGTGTGGGCCTGCGTAGGGTGCTCTTTCAGAGGGTCGGTGCAGACCCGATGGGCCAAATGGCCTCCTTCTGCACTATAGGGATTCTATGGAAAGTTCATCATGTATTGAAAGATGACACTGCGATTGTAAACAGTCTGACTCAGAATCGTGCCAGAGAGATGGAGTTGATGGTTTGGAATCTTTGCTCAATCGCCAGTGCGGCTGATTCAGTTTTTATTTTTTAAAATAAATTTAGAGTACCCAATTCTTTTTTCCCCCAATTAAGGGGCAATTTAGCATGGCCAATCCAGCTACCCTGAGCAGCTTTTTGGGTTGTGGGGATGAGACCCACGCAAGACACGGACAGTGTTCCAGTCTAGATAAGTGGAAAGAATACTTGTGAATTTTGGGGGAGTGCTCGTCATTACTCCGGCTCACTGCCATCATATTTCGCCAAGCTGATAGACAATCTCTAAGCAGCAGGAATCCTGGCCGTGATTCTCCAGTTTCCCGACGCCCGGGGTTTCCCGACGGCGCGGGGCTGCTCCACAATGTGAAACCCATTGGCCGGCTGGCGCAACGGAGAGTCTCGCCGACGGGTCGGAGCAGAAATGTGGCGGGACGGAGAATCCAGCCCCCGTCTCTCAACCCCATAATGAACCTTTCCCAGCCACAAGTTCAAACCCTTCAGGTGGGAAAGAGGAGAAAACCAAAACCCATCAGGCAGGCAGCCACCCAAATGTGGATTTACTAACAAATGACAGGTTTCCAATAACCTCACTACAACAGCTTCATCCTGACTGAAAATGAAATGAAATGAAAATCGCTTATTGTCACAAGTAGGCTTCAAATGAAGTTACTGTGAAAAGCCCCTAGTCGCCACATTCCGGCGCCTGTTCGGGGAGGCTGGTACGGGAATCGAAACCGTGCCGCTGGCCTGCCTTGGTCTGCTTTCAAAGCCAGCGATTTAGCCCAGTGTGCTAACCAGCCCCTGGACACATTTACTGATCAATAATCAAGATCAATCAATACTTTCACTAATGGGAACACATTCACTATGCATCTGAAATGCATGCGTTGTTTGTTTATGTCATTAATCATAATGAATTTACACAAATCAAGATAACTTTGCCATTCCTAATCACCAGGAGTGATTTCACAAAGATATAGGGATGTAGTACATTTTTACAACACAGTATTAAAATATCTTTATCACATCAGAAAATAGCTTCACAATTACCCCTTTAACAATGCGAATCAATACAGTGAATAGTGACCCTTAACTGCTATCTTCATTCCCACTCAAACAACAAAAAAACCCGGCGAAATCCTCCCATTCAGCGGCGGAGTGTCCACGCCGTTGGAAACGGCGTCGCATTTCATGACGGCGTGAACGGGCCGCTGGGGAGTACTGATTCTGGGCCCGACAGGGGGCCAGCACGGCGCTGGAGCAGTTCACGCCGCTCAGCCTCCCATCACAGTGCGAACTGTGCGCCGCAGAATCCGCGCATGCGCAGTGGCGCTCATGCTAACCCGCACATGCGCGGTGGCCTCCCTCAATGCGCCGGCCCCGATGCAACATGGCGCGGGCGTTCAGGGGCCAGCGTGGAAGAATGCAAGCCCGAGAAGCGATCGTGGGCCAGGCCCCCCTCCTCCCCCCCTCCCCCACAGGCCGCCCCACAACCTGCGCGCAGAGTTCCCGCCGGCTGAGACCAAGTGTGGACGGCGCCGGCAGGATTCTGCCTTTTCAGAGCGGCCACTCGGCCCATCTCGAGCCGAGAATCGGCGGCCCAGCCGCGTACAGCAGTCTGCGACCGGCGCCACGGCCAAACGCGCGGAGAATCGCGTGCCGGCGTCGGGCGGCATGGCCCGTTTGCGGGGATTCTCCGGCCCGGTACTGGGCTCGGAGAAACCCGCCCCCCCCCATCTCAGCTCTCAATCCACTGGTAAATACATTTAGCACTCAGGAATTTAGCACTCAGGAATTTAGCACTCAGGAATTTAGCACTCAGGAATTTAGCACTCAGGAATTTAGCACTCAGGAATTTAGCACTCAGGAATTTAGCACTCAGGAATTTCTACTTCACCGAGATGTCGGGATACTCTTTTGAGAAAGAGATCTTTTGACACTGTCAGAACCATGCAGAAACTCTGGCTGTATGCCTCCAGAAGCTGCTTCTCAGCTCACCTTCTCACCAGACAATTTTGAATTGCTTAGAAAGAGACCAACATGTCTACAGACATATCTTTAACTGCACTGCAGTGGGAGCAGGTGCCCGATTTCTGCTCTCAGCCCCATTTACATTGCTATTCTCCAAAATGCCTGACACTGTCGCTCCACCCAGTAACTCCATCATCTCAACTGATAACTCCACATGGAGCCCCCATGGCAAACTGGCAAGGTTCGCAATCTGGCACAGATTGGTGCCGAGGTTGTCAATTTTGAGACACAAAGTTGTATTTGTGGAATGTTAGACTTTTTTTTTTTTTTTTTTAATTGAGAAGACTTCAGTTGTTTAAGTGGGCACCATTCAATTTAAAATAAAATCAGTCGGCTCTCCGCGGGATTGGTGGGGTCCTATCCGGCCTTCCCCACCCCACGATCTAACGGCACTTTGTTGCTATTTCGCCCCCCGGCAGGTTTGCCATCACCCCCCCCCCCCCCCCCCCCCCCGAGGCTGTACGCAGATTAATTTGCTGCACGGAGGAGCTCTGGTGGTGAAGCTCGGTGTAGGAAGACCATTTTCCATCTCTTAACCCTTGGACTCCCCAATGCCCCTGGCAGTGCCAATGTGCCCAGGTGGCACCAGCAGACTGCCTCCCTGCCATTCATCTTCTCCTAATATATAAATGGAAGGCATGGGCTTTGGAATTTTAATGTTCCTGTGCCTCCTATTTATATTTTGTGCACTGTAATGCAATAAACAATGATCTTCATTCCTGGTGCTCTCTTGACTGGTCAGCAATGGAGACCCATTTCTCTCAGTCCCGAACTGGCAGGGGCTGGTTCAGCACAGTGGGATAAACAGCTGGTTTGTAATGCAGAACAATGCCAGCTGCGCGGGTTCAATTGCCGTACCAGCCTCCCCGAACAGGCACCAGAAAGTGGCGACTAGGGGCTTTTCACAGTAACTTCATTGAAGCCTACTTGTGACAATAAGCGATTATTATTATTAATCCTCAGGGTTTGTACGGTGGCAGTGTACGGTGGCAGTGGAGGGATAGGCTGGGAGGGGGTTTCCGATTAGACAATTTCAGAATACTCAGGGCAGCATGGTGGCACAGTGGTTAGCACTGCAGTCTCACAGCGCCGAGGTCCCAGGTTCGATCCCGGCTTTGGGTCACTGTCCGTGTGGAGTTGGCACATTCTCCCCGTGTTTGCGTGGGTTTCGCCCCCACAACCGAGGCACTGGCCCCGCGACAGGACGCCCACATCCCACCGTCAGTGGCAGGTGTTGCGTATTGCCAACATCCCATTACGGGCAGAGATGAAGAAATCAATAGCAAGTCCAGAAGGGTAGTAACTGGAGTTTTCTTTTGTGCTGTGAAGACGTCATAACTAAACAAGAAAGAGTAACACGAGGAGCAGAGACAGAGTCCCGGTGTAGGGACATATCTCAATGAACACCACCATTCAGCTAACCGTGACTATTTTCTACCTAATCTAGCATTCTAAATCTAAACAAAGCACTCACAACTCACTGAACAAGGATTTATGTATCCTATCACTCTGTACAAAGTGTGCAGCCCTTTCCTGTTTGGGTCAACAGTTAGATAAATGAAAGTGCCCAAATCCCTCAGAGAAGAGGGAGACAGGGCAGGTCTGCATCATGACATTAATTTCATGCTGCAAAGCTACCCTCCCACACAATCCACTTCAAAGACAAGAGAGATCCGGAAAATATGCACCAGAGTTAAAAGAATCTCTGGTTAATTAAGATCGGATAGTTAACGATTTAAATCTGAGCACAGGAGAATGGTTTCATGCTGTAACGAGTATCTAGCTTTAGTCATCCAGGAAGTTAATTAATTGTCTAAAGCCTTTTCAGATAATTCTGAATGTGTCAAATCACAAATCAGTAAAATTGATTGTTTTCTCTTCTAAAGAAAACAAACATTTGAGGAACTTACCATTCCTGTTGGTGGATAAGAGTTCCATTGTCAGTCAGGCCAGCTGTGATACCTTGTGTCCTCATTATTCTCCAACTGGAATTAATTGTCTCTTTGCAACCCTTCCTGACAGATTAACCCCAGCCACACAGATTGCCAAAACCCTCTTGGTTTACAGGAAGCTTCTCCGGGAACGCGAGCTCTCGGTGTGAGCGGCTGCAATATTTAACAAGCTCTTTTAAAGTGACTGCCCTGGGGAACTGAACACTTCCTGGGAGACTTCCTGTACTCGGAGGATGCCTCGAGAGCGTGCTCAGAAATAGCCCATTATAAATAATGTGCAGAGGGAGATCCTCCCCCACACCCTCACATCTCAGTGTGTGGAACCCATTTAGCTTATGCATTATTTATGGTGGGATAACATTATAAAAGCTCTTCAAGCAGAAGTCTCCCCGCTTCGAAACACCCTGCGGTTCCCAGCTCTCCCAGATTCACCCGTTTACAATCTGCGGCAGATTCCAAAGCACTGCTGGGAACAGCACAGGCAGCAGCTATCCAAACAATTGCAAAAACCTCAGGAAAGCTCCCAGTAACAGTGCCTCTGCAGCAATAATGAGGAAAGGATTCTCATCTGCACCCAGCTCATCCCAAAGCACTTACTTCAATGTTGTAATGGAGAAAACACAGCAACCAATTTCAAAAACACACACACCCTCTGCCATGGTCTCCTGCACAGCTCCCACCAGAAGATTCACAGCCCCAATCCTCCTGCAACTTTTGTGCACAATCGTTTGCTGCTTCCGAGGTGCCACCACATAATACAGCACCAATTCTAAAGCTGACTCAGGTTTCATGGAACCCACACGTACAATATAAACCTGATAACAGGCACTGGAACCTGCCCCCTCCCCCCCGCCCCCCCCCCCCCCCACTTTCCAATTAGAAATAAAATTGTTCTCATGTATCAAGCAAGAGAGAAAATGTCTCCACTAATTCAAAGGGATTGAGTTAAATAATTATCTTTTGTATCTTTAAACAGCGTTTCACCTCCTTTCGAGGGATCATTCCCCAACCCAGGCTCCAGACCTCTAATCCCTCTTTACATTTCATTGAGACATTGTCTGCTCCACTCTTCATGCAGTTCAGGATTAAAGCTAACAGCAGCCTTGGACCAAGCTGTGTGCTGGGAATGAAAGGATCGCCACCTTATTGGGAGCACTACTGGCTGCTCACAGCTGAATTTCTAGCCCACAACAGTGACGGTTCCATCTCTGAAGGATATGAATTAAAATCAGAGAACAGCGCACAGAGAATTAATGCAAACGCCATAATCCCTCAACCACCTGTAGTTTGGAAATGGATCATCTGCAGAATGTTACAAAGCTAGATATCAATGTTCAGAGTATTAATTTGAAGCCAGATCATGTTTCATTCAATTACATGACCTCATCTAATAACTCCAAAAGCAAACTTTACCAAAATCCACAGATTGGGTAGCGAGGCTTTACGATTTAGTGAGAGGAGCCAGCTTCAGCAGAGGTCTCTGTATTAGTGAGCAGGTCATTTCAGAATACTCTCAGACCTGAGCAAAAAGCAGTAAACATTTTCCTATCGGTCCACTGCCACCATACAAACTGAGAGGTTTGGTCACTCTGTCAGTTAGGGTGGGTGTTATGAACATCTAGTGAAATTACTGACCAATTAGGAGAGCCCAATGAATAAAGATGATGGTTTATTGCATTACAATGTCCAAATAATAAGCTGCAAGCACAGGACCACTAATTAAAAAAAAGAGTGCATTGCCCAGTGTTCAACTGATCTATAGAGATTTGCAAGTCCCAGGCTGCTCTCTGGCAGTGATGAGCTGGTGAGTGGGCATGGCCCGCCTTCATCTCAGTGGGTCGTGAGGTTAAAATTGGGCTTGTTCACTAACTAAGACCCTTGAATAAGATTGAATATTTTAATACACACTGGACATTTCATAACCAGCTATAGAAAATGCTCAATCATTTATATATTCATAAAAATCAACTTCAAGTGGTAAAGCCAAAATAAATGTTTCTACTGGATTGGTCACAGAGGGAGGACATTGCTCTCAATAATCAGCACGCACCTCGCTTTACGTGCGAGTCACTTCAGTCAATCCGGTAGAGAGAACAACTATGCGGATGGAAACCAGCGTGGGCAACAGTCATGGTGGGCTACACTCAGAACCCAGATGTGACCCACCACTGGTCTTTGGTGAGTTGGTCAATCTCGTCTAGGCTGGCGATCCTGCATCAGGTCTGCATCAATGTTTCACTTTATACAAATCACCTGATCAAAATGTGGTAGGGAAATTACTGGAGAGAATTCTTTGAGACAGGATCTAGTCCCATTTGGAGGCAAATGGACGTATTAGCGAGAGGCAGCATGGTTTTGTGAAGGGGAGGTAGTGTCTCACTGGCTTGATAGAATTTTTCGAAGAGGTCACAAAGATGATTGATGCAGGTAGGGCAGTGGATGTTGTCTATATGGACTTCAGTAAGGCCTTTGACAAGGTCCCTCATGGCAGACTGGTACAAAACATGAAGTCACACGGGATCAGGGGTGAGCT
The DNA here is from genome assembly GCF_047496885.1 of Scyliorhinus torazame. NCBI lineage: Eukaryota > Metazoa > Chordata > Chondrichthyes > Carcharhiniformes > Scyliorhinidae > Scyliorhinus > Scyliorhinus torazame. The sequence goes on from NC_092722.1 coordinate 3,456,149, forward strand.
GACAAGATGGATACAGAACTGGCTCGGTCATAGAAGGCAGAGAGTAGCAATGGAAGGGTGCTTTTCTAATTGGAGGGCTGTGATTAGTGGTGTTCCGCAGGGATCAGTTCTGGGACCTTTGCTTTCGTAGTACATATAAATTTGGAGGAAAATGTAACTGGTCTGATTAGTAAGTTTGCAGACGACACAAAGGTTGGTGGAATTGCGGATAGCGATGAGGACTGTCAGAGGATACAGCAGGATTTAGATCGTTTGGAGACTTGGGCGGAGAGATGGCAGATGGAGTTTAATCCGGACAAATGTGAGGTAATGCATTTTGGAAGGTCTAATGCAGGTAGGCAATATGCAGTGAATGGTAGAACCCTCAAGAGTATTGACAGTTTGAGAGATCTCGGTGTACAGGTCCACAGGTCACTGAAAGGTGCAACACAGGTGAGCGGTTGAATAAACTCGGTTTGTTCTCACTGGAACGACGGAGGTTGAGGGGCGACCTGATAGAGGTCTACAAAATGGTGAGGGGCATAGACAGCGTGGATAGTCAGAGGCTTTTCCCCAGGGTAGAGGGGTCAATTACTAGGGGGCATAGGTTTAAGGTGCGTGGGACAAGGTTTAGAGAAGATGTACGAGGCAAGTCTTTTACACACAGGGTAGTGGGTGCCTGGAACTAGCTGCCGGAGGAGGTGGTGGAAGCAGGGACGATAGTGACATTTAAGGGGCATCTTGACAAATACATGAATAGGATGGGAATAGAGGGATACGGACCCAGGAAGTGTAGAAGATTGTAGTTTAGTCGGGCAGCATGGTCGGCACGGGCTTGGAGGGCCGAAGGGCCTGTTCCTGTGCTGTACATTTCTTTGTTCTTTCTTCACTCTCCCCATAAGCCAACCATTCCATTTCCTGTTAAAAGGCTTTAATAACTCTATTATTAATCGATGGTTTGGGACAGACAATTCCACATTCAAAGCCTTCTCTGGCTTTGTTCCGTGCCATCTATGGAATATTCTGCAACCCTTCAACCCTGCCAAACGTCTGCACTCTTCCAATTCTGGCTTTTTGCACATCCTGCCCAATATTCCAGAGCAGAAAGAATTTCCTTTGAACGTTTTATGGCCGTATTAATTTACAGTGCTACTCTGAACAATGTGTGTATCTGAACACCAAGATTCCACTGTTTTATGCTCCATTCAGTATTTTATTATCCAAGGTATATTTCCTTTCACATTCTGGTCTCCGACACATATCACTTCACACACTGAACCATATCTGACACCTTTCTCTGTTACTCCCCTACGCCGTCCCGCAATCTTCCAAAATTTCTTCAAACTGTGCCACGCCCTACAATTTGATGTCATGAAAAAATGCCCTTATTGTTCCTTCAATTTGCAAGTCAGTTTGTGCAGTAAACTAGAGCAGTCCTGACAAAATATTCCAACACAACATCATTTACTCACCAGATCTTTTCAAAGCTTCGCCCTTTTCCTTTCTATCCTCCAGTCAGCTGTCTGTCAATCTGGCCTCATTCCCCCTTTATTCAAAAGTGCCATTGTTTTTGTGAAGAGCCTGTTATGTGGTACCCAATTAAACAGTTTGTGAAAATCCAGAGCTCTATCCTTTGCACTTACAGAATTTATGCTGCCATTTCTTGAATTCGAAGGTTGGCCACACACAGCCCTTGCCTTTTACAAGCCCCTGCTGATTGACTCATCTCTCAACGCATAGAAATCTCCTCCTGCATTGTAAAGTTCTCAGATGTTCACTCGCGCCCACACAGTGCCAGAGGTTAGCTAGCTCCTGCCCCAGGCCACAGACTGGTTGGCTTTTGTGCCAGGATCATTGTATTGGGAACTGAAACCTAAGCAAACGGTAGCACGGTAGCACAAGTGGCTAGCACTGTGGCTTCACAGCGCCAGGGTACCAGGTTCGATTCCCCGCTGGTTCACTGTCTGTGCGGAGTCTGTACGTTCTCCCCGTGACTGCGTGGGTTTCCTCCGGGTGCTCCGGTTTCCTCCCACAGTCCAAAGACGTGCAGGTTAGGTGGATTGGCCTTGCTAAATTATCCTTAGTGTCCAAAAAGGTTAGGAGGTGTTATTGGGTTACAGGGATAGGGTGGAAGTGAGGGCTTAAGTGGGTCGGTGCAGACTCGATGGGCCGAATGGCCTCCTTCTGCACTGTATGTTCTATGTTCTATGTTCTATGTTCAAACACCTATATTGGATCTTGAACATTGCCCAGGGCTGGGTGCGCCCAGGGCTGGGCGTGCCTGGCTATCTCAGGGCAACAATGCTGGACTCTTCCTGGAGTGAGAGACTGGTCCAGCCCACAGGATCCCCTCTGCCAGAGTTACTATTGGAGAGTGCAGACCATCCAAACATCGAGAGGCACCACAGCCCTGAGCAAAGCTTCAGCTGATACCCACAGACGCATGTGTTTCTAACGCAGTCACCACGTTGGGGACTTGTCACTTACTGTCTAAAATCAGAATCAACACCGAGACAGGCCTAATCCAACAAGAGGAAATACCTTCAGCACACGCTCAGACAGAGGAAAGAATATATAAATAGGTTATTTTTCAAAAGACGAATGAAATGCAGGTAACGGTGTAGGATCTTTTTTCCTCTTGTTTCCTGATAACACTGAATTTTTGAAACGGTTGACACCACTTCCTAATTAAAACTCTCCACGTTGATGTGGCTATTCTGGATGTGGGTCCAGACAGTAAGTCTGTTTAACAGCAAAGTCAGGGTTAGACAACATCAGCACTGATGCACCTTACCGTTGGAATATTTCTACCTTTCTATCAGATGTGTTTTCAGTATCACAATATATTATTCATACAATTCACAACTCGGAGCCTGGAGTTTTATTCCCTTGACTGCTGTATATCACTGCACATTTCCACGGATTGCTGGTGTCCCTGTTAAAGACCATTATTGAGCAGTAAACCAGAAGGGGCAGCACGGTAGCATTGTGGATAGCACAATTGCTTCACAGCTCCAGGGTCCCAGGTTCGATTCTCGGCTTGGGTCACTGTCTGTGCGGAGTCTGCACATTCTCCCTGTGTGTGCATGGGTTTCCTCCGGGTGCTCCGGTTTCCTCCCACAGTCCAAAGATGTGCAGGTTAGGTGGATTGGCCGTGCTAAATTGCCCTTAATGTCCAAAATTGCCCTTAGTGTTGGGTGGGGTTACTGGGTTATGGGGATAAGGTGGAGGTGTGGACCTTGGGTAGGGTGCTTCCAAGAGCCGGTGCAGACTCGATGGGCTGAATGGCCTCCTTCTGCACTGTAAATTCTATGAACTTCCTAAGTAACAGGAACTGCCATTTATATAGCACCTTCCATGATCTCCTAACATCCCCAGCACTGGTACCCTGGCAGCGGTCCCTCGGCACTTGTACCCCGGCAGTGCTCCCTCGGCAGTGCTCCCCAGCACCGGTACCCCGGCAGCGCTCCCTCGGCACCAGTATCCCGGCAGCGCTCCCCGGCACTGGTACCTCGGAAGCTCTCCCTTGGCACCGGTACCTCGGCAGCTCTCCCTCGGCACTGGTACCCCGGCAGCGCTCCCTGGCATTCCCTCTGACAGTGCTGCACTGGAGTGTAAGCCCAGTTTGTGTGTTCAGATGCTTTGAGTTTGGATTGTCCCCACAACGTTCTGACTCCGATGTGAGAGCGCTACACATTTGAGGCAAGGCTGACACCTTAATTGTATCCACAACAATGGATTAAAGAACAAGATTATTACTAATGAATGCAGTTCTGGTTCAAACACCTGCTATCCTGCTAGTGAATGGTCATTAGCGCTGGCACTGAATAATGCCATTTCTTTTCAATTCACCTCCAGTTCTTCCTGATGTAAGAACCAATACCCTCAACTGAGCCTTTTCATGCTTCAACAAAACATATACTTGAGGATATTGTCCCATAAACAACAACCAATTCTCCAGCAAATCCTCTCAACTCTTGAGTAGAGAGATCTATTCATCAGCTTGGTGTTTTCAAATGACTTGAACTAGGAACCGATTGAATAGATATCCCTCAACTCCCAAAGCATGAAAAATCAATGTAATGGCTGATAATGATGAGGTTGTTTACCCTGGATTTAGCAGTGCATGGTCTTACCGATCTTGGAATTATATCTGCAATATCCCAGTTATTACAGCACAGGATCACACCTTTCAGCATGAATAATCTAGGGTGGTGTTGATGCCCCACATGTACCTCGTTATCTCTGTGGGCGGGTCATAAATACTTCATTACCCAATGGAAACACTCTGTAATAATCTGATCCTCGTGGTGCTTATATCACGAGATAGAATCATTAATCATGGAGAGTTTGCGCATCATTGCGACGAGGTCTAATATTGGAAGATCTATGCAGAGCAATAATAATAATAATCTTTATTGTCACAAGTAGGCTTACATTAACACTACAATGAAGTTACTGTGAAAAGTCCCTCGTTGCCACATTCCGGCGCCTGTTCGAGTCCCCGGAGGGAGAATTCAGAATGTCCAATTCACCTAACAGCACATCTTTCGGGACATGTGGGAGGAAATCGGAGCACCCGGAGGAAACCCACGCAGACACAGGGAGAACGTACATACTCCGCACAGACAGTGACCCAAGCCAGGAATCGAACCTAGGACCCTGGAGCTGTGAAGCAATAGTGCTAACCACTATGCTACCGTGCCACTAGCAAAGGTTGAACTGCACAGGGGGCTTGAAAGACAATAATGAAATACAATCTACCGGCAGTGCTGCATCAGCAACAAAGCCCCCCTCGGGTGAGTCTCCAGCAGAACTCGCATCACCCCCCACTTGCATCAGAGTGTAGTCTCCAGAGGCAATACTGCCTCTCCCAATGACAGATCTTCCCCCAAGTATGTACAGACCAACAAGGATATCAAGCACCTAGCCAATGAGGCCAGGCAGCTTGCTTCGCTCAGCCGCTGCCAGGCATGAATAACAACTATTGTGTGGAAATTGTACATCCAGTAACTTGAGGAGCATCAGTCAGGAAATGAAGCATTTTTCATTTTGGAATCATAAGAAGCTTGGATGTGAGTAAAGCTCGTTTGTGCCTCAGACTCAACCCCAGAAGAACACACCCTCCTCCAGGGCAGCAATGTCACATCCATTTCCGGAACCACTCCTTCTCTAACCATCGATGGCCATAGTTGGAGAAATGCCGAGTTCTTGGAGGGCTGTTGGTCAGGGGAGTTTGCACAGTTGGGAAGAGAGGGACTTGAACACAGGATTAGAATTTTAAAATCAGGACATTGCTTAACCGAGAGTGAACGGAGGCGACCGAGCACACAGGAGTAAACGGGGATGAGTGAGGATAGAGGCTGCAAGGTCTTGGATCTGAAATTCATAGATGGGAGATGAGAGATGAGCCCAAGACAGCAATGGGATAGTCCAGTTATCTGGAGGTAACAAGAGTATGAAACAGGGTTTCAGCAGTAGGTGTACGATGAAGGTATAAATAAACCGTGTTTGTGCTGGAGACGGTGTGGTTAGAAGCCCAAAGTGATGTGCACGCACATCGCAGATTTAATCTCATTCAGGGAAAATAAGGTGTTGCAGCGAGTCACAGTATTCCTGGTTTAGCTCCAAACATTTCCCCAGTGGCTACAGGAGCAAAGAGCGCAGGAAAGGTATTATTTTGCTCGTTTTTACAGTGAATCTGACACTGAAGATAGATTGTAGTTTGTGTTTCCAATATCCGGAGACAAGCCCTTTACCGTGTCGGGGGATGGACCCAGGACCTCCCAGATTTGGAAGCACTGAAGTTAAACATCAATTGAGTAACAATTTTCTCCAGCTGCTCCATCACTGATCTGTACCATTACAGAGTCTCCAAAGCCACAATCTAGCTTGATCCTCTTTTCCTGGCAGTGACAGGGTTAACGGAGATAAATATAAACCCTGGCCAATTGTGTTGAGCTAACGGAGCGAGCCTCTCTGTGGCACACTCTGACCAGCCTGCAGCTGGCTCGGTTTTACTGGCAGGTCAGCACATCGCTGCTTTTGTTGTTTCTGTTGTTCAGCTGCCTGAACCTTTCCAAGATCCAACCTTCAGAAATAAAGCAACAAGTCCCTGCTTGGAATCGCTACACTCTGAACTGATCTTTCCCCAGTTTAACAAATTCTTCAGTTTGAAAAAAAACCCTGGGGTGATTACAAAATACAAATATTGTACCCTTTTACAAGTGGCAAGTTAAAAATATGGACCAGGAGCTCCAACAAATATTTTAAAAGCAAGTAGACATCAAGTATTCTGGCTTTGTGGAGTAACAGGGAATACAAATCCCTGAGCAATACGACGTGGACTGCCTGGCGTTTTCACCACACCGCACCCGAGACTGGAGCTCATACTCCAGGCTGGCACTAGTGCAGCACTGAGGGAGTGAGTGCTACACTGCCGGAGGTGCCGTCTCTCACATGGGACGCTAAACCAAGATCCCATCTGCCCTTTTCGGAGGACACAAAAGATCCCTTCGCACCATTTCAAAGAGCAGCGAGATTGCGTGATATTTATCTCTCAATCAACATAATCTCAAGATAGACAAGTGAGAAAAATAAGGAGGTCACATATTATTTGGAAAGTAAGATCTAAATGGGGAAGGAAAGCAAAAAGGTACAAAAAAAATAAGCTGCTATCTAGGTTAAAGAGGCCATAAAACTGTAAACCAAGGGTCAGTTCTCATTTCTAGGGATTATTGCTAGAGGGTTAGAGGTGAAGATTAGGGAAGTTATTCTAAACTTGTATCATATCTTCGTTAGACCACACGTGAAGCAGTGTACAGAGCCAGGTGCAGGATTATAGAAAAGGATAGAGGTGTACTGGAGAGGCTGCAGAGAAGGATTACAAAGATGTTACCAGAAAGGTGTGGGTTCAGATATCAGGAAAGGATTCTTCAGGCTGAGGGAGTGACATAACAGAGATATTCAAAATTCTGAAAGGTTCGAAGTGTGCATCGAGAGAGAGAGAGAGAGAGAGAGAGAGAGAGAGAACGTTTCCTCTTTGGGGAAGAGACCATCAACATAGGAACATTGGGAATGTCTTTACCCAGAGAATGGTGAGAATGTGGAGCTGGCTCCTACAGGGAGTGGCGAAGGTGAATAGTAGAGACAAATTAGCCAATCCAAGGGGAAATTAGCCAATCACATGAGGGAGAAGGGAACAGAAGGTTACAATGAGTTAGGGAAGTACGATGAGAGGAGAGTTTGAGTGCAGTATAAATGCTAGCAGTAGCTGATTGGGTCAAATGACCTGTTTGTGTGTTGTATATCCTATATAATAATCTAGTTATTGGCTCATTATTGCACTGTTGTGTCTGAAGCTTGCGTTTCCGAATTGGTTCCTGGATTCCCTACATTACAACAGCGATGACATTTCAAAAAGTACAAGGTTTTTAGGATGTCCTCGGGATGTGATGGGCGCTATCTCAATGCAAACCTGTCCTTGTTTATAATGGATTACAGTGCAACTTCCACCTTAAATACTTCAGGACAGAACACAAAGAAGTTTAGATCGTGAACATGTTCACATCACAGCTCGTAGTAAAGATCCCCCCCCCCCCCCCCCCCCCCACGGCACCGGACGAGCCCTGGTTCATTCGCAGCCCATTCCAAGCCAATCTCCAACTCCCGGGATTCTCGATCCCTGCCGAGGCCAGCAGGAATCACTCGTGGTCTTTGGCACAGAGACCCAGCGTCATTTGGGGGGGGGGCGGGGGTGCTGGAGGACACTGGAGACCCCGATGCCATCGGTTTTGGGGTGAGGGGTATTCAGGTCGCACACATCACTTTAGAACATAGAACATAGAACAATACAGCGCAGTACAGGCCCTTCGGCCCACGATGTTGCACCGAAACAAAAGCCATCTAACCTACACTATGCCATTATCATCCATATGTTTATCCAATAAACTTTTAAATGCCCTCAATGTTGGCGAGTTCACTACTGTAGCAGGTAGGGCATTCCACGGCCTCACTACTCTTTGCGTAAAGAACCTACCTCTGACCTCTGTCCTATATCTATTACCCCTCAGTTTAAAGTTATGTCCCCTCGTGCCAGCCATATCCATCCGCGGGAGAAGGCTCTCACTGTCCACCCTATCCAACCCCCTGATCATTTTGTATGCCTCTATTAAGTCTCCTCTTAACCTTCTTCTCTCCAACGAAAACAACCTCAAGTCCGTCAGCCTTTCCTCATAAGATTTTCCCTCCATACCAGGCAACATCCTGGTAAATCTCCTCTGCACCCGCTCCAAAGCCTCCACGTCCTTCCTATAATGCGGTGACCAGAACTGTACGCAATACTCCAAATGCGGCCGGACCAGAGTTCTGTACAGCTGCAACATGACCTCCCGACTCCGGAACTCAATCCCTCTACCAATAAAGGCCAACACTCCATAGGCCTTCTTCACAACCCTATCAACCTGGGTGGCAACTTTCAGGGATCTATGTACATGGACACCTAGATCCCTCTGCTCAGCCACACTTTCAAGAACTTTACCATTAGCCAAATATTCCGCATTCCTGTTATTCCTTCCAAAGTGAATCACCTCACACTTCTCTACATTAAACTCCATTTGCCACCTCTCAGCCTAGCTCTGCAGCTTATCTATATCCCTCTGTAACCTGCTACATCCTTCCACACTATCGACAACACCACCGACTTTAGTATCGTCTGCAAATTTACTCACCCACCCTTCTGTGCCTTCCTCTAGGTCATTGATAAAAATGACAAACAGCAACGGCCCCAGAACAGATCCTTGTGGTACTCCACTTGTGACTGTACTCCATTCTGAACATTTCCCATCAACCACCACCCTCTGTCTTCTTTCAGCTAGCCAATTTCTGATCCACATCTCTAAATCACCCTCAATCCCCAGCCTCCGTATTTTTTGCAATAGCCTACCGTGGGGAACCTTATCAAACGCTTTGCTGAAATCCATATACACCACATCAACTGCTCTACCCTCGTCTACCTGTTCAGTCACCTTCTCAAAGAACTCAATAAGGTTTGTGAGGCATGACCTACCCTTCACAAAGCCATGCTGACTATCCCTGATCATATTATTCCTATCTAGATGATTATAAATCTTGTCCCTTATAATCCCCTCCAAGACTTTACCCACTACAGACGTGAGGCTCACCGGTCTATAGTTGCCGGGGTTGTCTCTGCTCCCCTTTTTGAACAAAGGGACCACATTTGCTGTCCTCCAGTCCTCTGGCACTATTCCTGTAGCCAATGATGACATAAAAATCAAAGCCAAAGGTCCAGCAATCTCTTCCCTGGCCTCCCATAGAATCCTAGGATAAATCCCATCAGGTCCCGGGGACTTATCTATTTTCAGCCTGTCCAGAATTGCCAACACCTCTTCCCTACGTACCTCAATGCCATCTATTCTATTAGCCTGGGGCTCAGCATTCTCCTCCACAACATTATCTTTTTCCTGAGTGAATACTGACGAAAAATATTCATTTAGTATCTCGCCTATCTCTTCAGACTCCACACACAATTTCCCATCCCTGTCCTTGACTGGTCCTACTCTTTCCCTAGTCATTCGCTTATTCCTGACATACCTATAGAAAGCTTTTGGGTTTTCCTTGATCCTTCCTGCCAAATACTTCTCATGTCCCCTCCTTGCTCGCCTTAGCTCTCTCTTTAGATCCTTCCTCGCTACCTTGTAACTATCCATCGCCCCAACCGAAACTTCACACTTCATCTTCACATAGGCCTTCTTCTTCCTCTTAACAAGAGATTCCACTTCCCTGGTAAACCACGGTTCCCTCGCTCGACGCCTTCCTCCCTGTCTGACCGGTACATACTTATCAAGAACACGCAGTAGCTGATCCTTGAACAAGCCCCACTTATCCAGTGTGCCCAACACTTGCAGCCTACTTCTCCACCTTATCCCCCCCAAGTCACGTCTAATGGCATCATAATTGCCCTTCCCCCAGCTATAACTCTTGCCCTGCGGTGTATACTTATCCCTTTCCATCATTAACGTAAACGTCACCGAATTGTGGTCACTGTCCCCAAAGTGCTCTCCTACCTCCAAATCCAACACCTGGCCTGGTTCATTACCCAAAACCAAATCCAACGTGGCCTCGCCTCTTGTTGGCCTGTCAACATATTGTTTCAGGAAACCCTCCTGCACACACTGTACAAAAAACGACCCATCTATTGTACTCGAACTATATATTTTCCAGTCAATATTTGGAAAGTTAAAGTCTCCCATAATAACTACCCTGTTACTTTCGCTCATATCCAGAATCATCTTCGCCATCCTTTCCTCTACATCCCTAGAACTATTAGGAGGCCTATAAAAAAATCCCAACAGGGTGACCTCTCCTTTCCTGTTTCTAACTTCAGCCAATACTACCTCGGAAGAAGAGTCCCCATCTAGCATCCTCTCCGCCACCGTAATACTGCTCTTGACTAGCAGCGCCACACCGCCCCCTCTTTTGCCTCCTTCTCTGAGCTTACTAAAACACCTAAACCCCGGAACCTGCAACATCCATTCCTGTCCCTGCTCTATCCATGTCTCCGAAATGGCCACAACATCGAAGTCCCAGGTACCAACCCACGCTGCCAGTTCCCCTACCTTGTTTCGTATACTCCTGGCATTGAAGTAGACACACTTCAAACCACCTACCTGAACGCTGGCCCCCTCCTGCGACGTCAAATCTGTGCTCCTGACCTCTATACTCTCATTCTCCCTTACCCTAAAACTACAATCCAGGTTCCCATGCCCCTGCTGCATTAGTTTAAACCCCCCCAAAGAGCACTAACAAATCTCCCCCCCAGGATATTTGTGCCCCTCAGGTTCAGATGTAGACCATCCTGTCTGTAGAGGTCCCACCTTCCCCAGAAAGAGCCCCAGTTATCCAAAAATCTGAAACCCTCCCGCCTGCACCATCCCTGTAGCCACGTGTTTAAATGCTCTCTCTCCCTATTCCTCATCTCACTATCACGTGGCACGGGCAACAACCCATAGATAACAACTCTGTTTGTTCTAGTTCTGAGCTTCCATCCTAGCTCCCTGAAAGCCTGCCTGCCATCCTTGTCCCCTTTCCTACCTATGTCGTTGGTGCCAATGTGGACCACGACTTGGGGCTGCTCCCCCCTCCCCCCTAAGGACCCGGAAAACACGATCCGAGACATCACGTACCCTTGCACCTGGGAGGCAACATACCAAATGTGAGTCTCTCACGCTCCCACAAAATCTCCTATCTGTGCCCCTGACTATAGAGTCCCCAATTACTAATGCTCTGCTCCTCTCCCCCCTTCCCTTCTGAGCAACAGGGACAGACTCCGTGCCAGAGGCCCGTACCCCATGGCTTACCCCTGGTAAGTCGTCCCCCCCACAAGTATCCAAAGCGGTATACTTGTTTCTCAGGGGAACGACCGCAGGGGATCCCTGCACTGACTGTTTTTTCCCAGTCCCTCTTACAGTTACCCACCTATCTCCAATCTTTGGTGTAACTAATTCCCTGAAGCTGCTATCTATGACCCCTTCTGCCTCCCGAATGATCCGAAGTTCTTCCAACTCCAGCTCCAGTTCCCTAACTCGGTCTTGGAGGAGGCTTTCTCCATGGCTTACACCCCAGACGCTGGGGGGGGGGGTCCTGTCCCAGACGCTGGGGGGGCGTGTCCCAGACACTGGGGGCATGTCCCAGACGCTGGGGGGCGTGTCCCAGACGCTGGGGGGCGTGTTCCAGACGCTGGGGGGCGTGTTCCAGGCGCTCTGGGGCGTGTCCCAGGCGCTGGGGGGCGTGTCCCAGGCGCTGGGGGGCGTGTCCCAGACGCTGGGGGGCATGTCCCAGACGCTGGGGGGCGTGTCCCAGACGCTGGGGGGCGTGTCCCAGACGCTGGGGGGCGTGTCCCAGACGCTGGGGGGCGTGTCCCAGACGCTGGGGGGGCGTGTCTCAGATGCTGGGGGGGGCGTGTCTCGTGTCTCAGATGCTGGGGGGGGGCGTGTCTCAGACACAAATGGTCATTGCTGAGACACTGCAGTAAATGTCTGGGATGCTGGGAATGAGTCTCCCTCTCCTGATGCCAGCCTGCCTCGAGGTCAGCAGGCAGAACAGGGTGGCATGGTGACGCCAGTGTCACTGGTAAGGCTGCATGCCCGAAATAGAAAATGGCTACACAGCTCCTGCTACCCCCGCGGGGATTTCCCCCGTTTTTAAACAGTCGTGCTGGAGGGTGCCCGCGTGACCCCCGCTGGGGAGCCGGTTACACGGGGAGTCTCTCTGGTTAATGACCTCCCGCTGGGGAGCCGGTTACACGGGGCGTCTATCTGGTTAATGACCTCCCGCTGGGGAGCCGGTTACACAGGGAGTCTATCTGGTTAATGACCTCCGCTGGGGAGCCGGTTACACGGGGAGTCTATCTGGTTAATGACCTCCCGCTGGGGAGCCGGTTACACGGGGAGTCTATCTGGTTAATTTTTTTTTTTTTTTTTTAAATAATATTTTATTGAAAATTTTTGGTCAACCAACACAGTACATTGTGCATCCTTTACACAACATTATAACAATACAGATAATAATGACCTTTTTTATTTAAACAAGAACAAAAGAAAACAACAACAAATAAATAAATATTAAATAACAAAAAATAAAAACTAGCCCTAATTGGCAACTGCCTTGTCTCAGGCCACCCCCCCCACCCCCCACCCCCCAAGTCCTGGGCTGCTGCTGCTGCCTTCTTTGTTCTCCCCTATCTATCTTTCCGCAAGATATTCGACGAACGGTTGCCACCGCCTAGTAAACCCTTGAGCCGACCCCCTTAGGACGAACTTAATCCGCTCTAACTTTATGAACCCCGCCATATCATTTATCCAGGTCTCCACCCCCGGGGGCTTGGCTTCTTTCCACATTAGCAATATTCTGCGCCGGGCTACTAGGGACGCAAAGGCCAAAACATCGGCCTCTTTCGCCTCCTGCACTCCCGGCTCTTGTGCAACCCCAAATATAGCCAACCCCCAGCTTGGTTCGACCCGGACTCCTACTACTTTCGAAAGCACCTTTGTCACCCCCATCCAAAACCCCTGTAGTGCCGGGCATGACCAAAACATATGGGTATGATTCACTGGGCTTCTCGAGCACCTCGCACACCTATCCTCCACCCCAAAAAATTTACTGAGCCGTGTTCCAGTCATATGTGCCCTGTGTAATACCTTAAACGGAATCAGGCTTAGCCTGGCGCACGAGGACGACGAGTTTACCCTGTTTAGGGCATCTGCCCACATCCCCTCCTCAATCTCCTCCCCTAGCTCTTCTTCCCATTTCCCTTTTAGTTCGTCCATCATAGTCTCCCCTTCGTCTCTCATTTCCCTATATATATCCGACACCTTACCGTCCCCCACCCATTTCTTTGAGATGATTCTGTCCTGCACCTCTTGTGTCGGGAGCTGCGGGAATTCCCTCACCTGCTGCCTCGCAAAAGCCCTCAATTGCATATACCTGAATGCATTCCCTTGGGGCAACCCATATTTCTCGGTCAGCGCTCCCAGACTCGCAAACTTCCCATCCACAAATAGATCTTTCAATTGCGTTATACCTGCTCTTTGCCACATTCCATATCCCCCATCCATTCCCCCCGGGGCAAACCTATGGTTGTTTCTTATCGGGGACCCCCCCAGTGCTCCGGTCTTTCCCCTATGTCGTCTCCACTGTCCCCAAATCTTCAGTGTAGCTACCACCACCGGACTCGTGGTATAGTTCCTTGGTGAGAACGGCAATGGGGCTGTCACCATAGCCTGCAGGCTGGTCCCCCTACAGGACGCCCTCTCTAATCTCTTCCACGCCGCTCCTTCCTCCTCTCCCATCCACTTACTCACCATTGAAATATTAGCGGCCCAATAATACTCACTTAGGCTCGGTAGTGCCAGCCCCCCCCTATCCCTACTACGCTGTAAGAATCCCTTCCTCACTCTCGGAGTCTTCCCGGCCCAAACAAAACCCATAATACTCTTTTCTATCCTTTTGAAAAAAGCCTTCGTGATCACCACCGGGAGACACTGAAACACAAAAAGGAATCTCGGGAGGACCACCATCTTAACTGCCTGCACCCTCCCTGCCATTGACAATGCTACCATGTCCCATCTCTTGAAATCTTCCTCCATCTGTTCCACCAACCGCGTCAAATTTAGCCTGTGCAATGTGCCCCAATTCTTAGCTATCTGGATCCCCAGGTAACGAAAGTCTCTTGTTACCTTCCTCAACGGTAGGTCTTCTATTTCTCTACTCTGCTCCCCTGGATGCACCACAAACAGCTCACTCTTTCCCATGTTCAATTTATACCCTGAAAAATCCCCAAACTCCCCAAGTATCCGCATTATTTCTGGCATCCCCTCCGCTGGATCCGCCACATATAGTAGCAGATCATCCGCATATAAAGATACCCGGTGTTCTTCTCCTCCCCTAAGTATTCCCCTCCATCCCTTGGAACCTCTCAGCGCTATCGCCAGGGGCTCAATCGCCAGTGCAAACAGTAATGGGGACAGAGGACATCCCTGCCTTGTCCCTCTATGGAGCCGAAAATATGCCGATCCCCGTCCATTCGTGACCACACTCGCCACTGGGGCCCTATACAACAGCTGCACCCATCTAACGTACCCCTCTCCGAACCCAAATCTCCTCAACACCTCCCACAGATAATCCCACTCCACTCTATCAAATGCTTTCTCGGCATCCATCGCCACTACTATCTCTGTTTCACCCTCTGGTGGGGCCATCATCATTACCCCTAACAACCTCCGTATGTTCGTGTTCAGCTGTCTCCCCTTCACAAACCCAGTTTGGTCCTCATGAACCACCCCCGGGACACATTCCTCTATTCTCATTGCCATTACCTTGGCCGTCTATCTGGTTAATGACCTCCTGCTGGGGAGACGGTTACACAGGGTGTCTATCTGGTTAATGAGATGGAGATTGCCCGGAGTTGGTGATAATTGGTGTCTCGTCAAATCCAGGCAGGGTCCGGAACACACCAACGGTAGCGGGCCGGTTAGATGGCGCCCGACACGGATCCCGATTTCAGCCTCTCCCGCTATCTAACCGCCGAACACTGATCGGCGTCGGCCGCAAGGTGGCCGTTAAATCACATCCAACACAATATCTCCACATTTCATTTTGGGTCATGTAGTTGAAAAGGTTCAGTCAGAAAGTTAGGTGTGGTTACTGTGACGTGACGATAAGGTTTAGAAGCAGGACGTCATCTTCAGCAAACCCATTTAAGCAGCTATGTCCCCTTTCATACAACTCTACTCAGACTCTCCACCATTGCCGGGGATCTCCCACTCTCTGTAATGTTAATGTTCAAAATGCAGCTGTTCACATAAAGGGTGGGGTGGGCCCTGGGTGGGTGGGTGGGGGTGTGGGCCGTGGGTGGGCCCCCCCCCCCCCCGCCCCGTGTATTTAGTGGTGGCGGAGGCGGCCCCACATTAGCCGGTGGTGGGATCTTCCAATTCTGCTGCTGCCAACAGGGTTTCCCATTGTTCGCTCCGTCACCGAGGAAACCGGAGTGCCCCCCCCCCCCCAAATCGGTGAGACTGGACGATCCGCCCAGCAGGAAAGACCAGAAAAGAGGCCCCTGGTCCCATTCCCCTGTTAACCCCGAGCTCATTGACCTGTCAGCTGGTTTAGCATTGCCTCCGTTTTAAAACCCCTCCATGGCCTTGCCCTCCCTATCTCAGAAACCTCCAGCTCCACAACGCTCCACCATTTCTGTGCCCCCCTCATTCTGGCCTTTTCAGCATCCCCAATTTTAACCACTCCACCCTGGTACCTTCAGCTGGGGGGTGGGCCAAAGCTTTGGAATTCACTCTGTAATCCACTCCGCCTTTCCCCCCCCCCTAAGACACTCCTGAAAATCCACATCTTAAACCAACCTTTTGATCACCTGGCCTAATATTGCCTTACGGGTCACAGCACCAATTCTATTTGATTATCGCTCCTGAGAAGCAACTGGAGACCTTTCATTACATGAAAGGCGGCATAAAGATTGGTTGTTGCTGGCTGGAGGCATAATCTTACCTGTGGTAATGAGAGGGTGTGTGGTGACCGGGGATGCTGTGTGGGTCACACTCACGCCCCTGGTGTCGGTGCAGGAAGAACTGACAATCTCAGCCTTCTTCACACTGTCGGCCATGTTTTCAGACTGGACGCCCTTGCTGCTGCTCACGGGCCCTTGGCCTAGCGGTTTAGGCTGAGGGGTAAATGAAGCTTGCTGAGCTGATGCGGTTGCTTTCAGAGTGACGCTTTGAAGCTGAGGAGGAACGGTTGCTGCTGTATTCTGCTGACTTCTTATTGCTAAATTTTGCACCTGCAAAGGGGATTGATCAGAAATGGCGACCTTGAATGCAGGACCGAAACAGCCAAAAAGAAAATCCTCATTTAAAAATAACCACACTCAAGAAAATGAAAGGTTTGATTTTTAAACTCAGAAATGAGTGAATTTGAAGCAATTGCCAAACAAAATATTTAATGAAAAAAAAAAAAATAAGTGCCAAGCTATCAAAGGCCTGGAGTTCTCTCACATTCAATGGGGCTGTGCCAGGAGACCGAGACTTGTGCATCTTCTGCATGATCCCATTTTTAAAGGTAGTTTTGAAACCCAGAGTGGGGGTCAGCGGATACTGCCAACACACTGATTTTGTTTTCTTGGAAGGTGGTTTTAAGATTACTGACAGGGGCACTGTCACCCGCATCAGGAACACTCCACCTGGGACAGTGGGAACAGGAGGCAGCCAACACAGGAATCTCCGCAAAGCTCGCTGTTTCATTAAAGCTTGCAGCCGGTGCTACCTGAACATCCCCCACTGCTGGCCTATCCCACATGTTGTGATAAGAGGCAGGACAGATTAGAGGTTCAATTTTGATCAGATCTCAGATTGGCAGCTACAGAATCCATTTGTGTTGTTTCCGTCTTCTCACCTTCGCCCCCACTGACTGCCGCCTCTGCCCGAAGGTCAGCAAAGCACCTCTGCCCTTCCTATATTTATATAAACTATGTCTTTATCAGCAAGCAGAATCACCCCAGCTGGAGGGGTCAGTGTTGTTATATTACGTCACAGTAACATCTCGTTACTCTTTTGCTTGCTTCCAGAATGGTCTGGCGGTTGACGTTCAGTAAAACTATCAATCTTCAAATTAAGCAAATACTGTTTATTGAATAACAAATTTAAATATCTATGAGTTTGTTCACTCTTCTACAACTATAACTGAAGATTAGATAAATAAGATTAAGTATATATAATGTTTAACTACACCTGCTCACTAAGCCATATCTCTAACACTCTGTTCACTAGTCATTCCTGATACGAAGAGGCGGAAATCTCCTCTGAGTGTAGCTTATATACATAGATCTGGTGCCGCCATCTAGTGGTTGTCTAGCACTATAATACAGATGTTAACCTCTTACATACCAGCAGATATACAGATCACTACAAGGGTTACTCCCCGTCACCCCCACCTTACATACCCGTTCCCCCATCTACCCCCCAACCTCCTCAACCCCCTCATCCACTCAGCCCAATAACCCCCTCAATCCCCCCCCATCCACTCCCCCTATCAACTCAGCCCAGGAATACTGCAATTGTATAGAACATTAGTGAGGCCACACCTGGAGTATTGTGGGCAGTTTTGGTGTCCTTATCTGATGAAGGGTGTTCTTGCTCTCGAGGGAGAGCAGCGAAGGTTTACCAGGCTAGTTCCTGGGGTGGCGGGACTATCATAGGATTATATTCATTGGACTTTAGAAGAGTGAGAGGGGATCTCATCGAAACTTATAAAACTCTACCAGGATTAGTCAGGGTAGATTCAGAAAGAATGTTCCCGATGGTGGGGGAGTCCAGAACTAGGGGTCATAGTTTGAGGATAATGGGTAAACCTTTTAGGACGGAGGTGAGGAGAAATATCTTCACCCAGAGAGTGGTGAATCTGTGGAATTCACTCCCACAACTAGTAGTTGAGGCCAAAACATTGTGTAATTTCAAGAAGGAATCAGATCCAGCTCTTGGGGCTAAAGGGATCGAGGGATATGGGGGGAGGGGGGATCAGGGTATTGAACTTGATGATCATAATGAATGGCGGAGCAGGCTCGAAGGGCCGAATGGCTTCCTCCTGCTTCTACTTTCTATGTTTAGGCGCCGAAGATGAACAATAGACCGAGTTCTGAGCAATCCTGTCAGCATCACTTTGCAGTCGATCCTTTACTGCAGCATTAGACCCACCCGCCGTGAGGCTACTGCACACCAGTCTAGAAAATCCTCTTTACCGAGAGAGTGGGGAGAATGTGGAACTCGCTCCCACATGGGAGGCTCGGGAGGTGAATGGCAGGGATGCGTTTAAGGGGAAGCTGGATAAACACGGAGGGAAAAAGGAATGGAAAGGAATAGAAGGAGATGGTGATGGGGTGAGGTTAATTATCACTGGGAGGGAGTTTGTGTGGACCATGGACACTGGGATGAAGCAGCTGGACAGAATGTGCTGTTTCTGTGTGGGAAATACTGTGAATCAACAAGCTGCACCTTCAGACCTGAGTCACGGGACAACCTTTACCCGTCAGGCAGAACCCTGCCTGACCCTGCCAGCTTTGACAGAGTCAGTGTTAGAGACCTGAGCATTACAGCCTCATTAACCTGGCTTCCCCTCCTTAACAAAAAAATCAAACAGATAACCCGAGACTGGGGATTGAACCCGACTCATTCAACAGATCTCCAGTGGACAGGATGGAATGAAACAAAATGTGGGAGGCAGCATTTGTCCCACATCAGGGGCCCAATGTCAATCATCTCTAACAAGACTCTGTCCCCTTTGACTGCACCATCACCATGGAGATGACCACTCCCGGCATCCTGGAAATCTCCCAGAAACAGCAGCCATGTCAGCACAATGACTGCACAGACCCTGAACAGCATCTCCAATAGCTCGAGGCAGGAGTGAGATGGAATACATCGCACTCACCTGAAGGAATTCAGCAGCCTTACCAGCGGAATACCAAATGAAGGCTGCTTAATGGTTTTAATCATAGTTAACAGGTGGACCCATACAGTTTTGTTGTGGGCGGCCAGTTTTTCGAACGCAGGGCACTTAGACAGATAGTTGTGCCACTGTATATACGGTACTTCGAGAACAAGGATCGTCAGGTGGCCATATGGCCCATTATTCCTGTGCCAATGCTAGCTCTACAATTGAAGCAATCTACGTCTCATCGTCACTCGTGGTGGATTATTCCGCCACAGTTGGTGGTCGTGCCTTTGGCTAAGGGCTCAGAAAGGCTGGAATTCCCTCCTCAAACCTCTCTGTCGCTCCACCTTGCCTTCTTCCTTTAAGAAGCTCTTTAAAATCTACCTCTTTGCCTGAGCTTTTGGACCGCATGCAGACGTTATCCGAGTCTCAGGGTTAAGAACGGGACAGAAAGCAGCCACGGTTCCCATTCCCGATGTTAGCAGGTTACTGCTGCTGGGGAGCTGATCGTTATCAATGCAAGTTGGGAAAGGCTTTGTTCTGATGCAGTCACAGGATGTGGTTGTTGACTGAGCGACCATTTACTGCTCACCCTAATCACCCTCGACAGTAGTTACGATGTCAACCACATTGTGTGGGGCTGAAGTCAGACCCTTTTAGATTTTTAAAAATAAATTGAGTGCGCCAATTATTGTTTTCCAATTAAGGGGCAATTTACCTACCACATTGCCCACAAATTAGAAAGATGAGTGACCTCGAAACATCCCACTGGCGGTGCTCAGAAAGAATCCCAGTCGAGACCTTGACCAAAAGGAGTTGTATATAGTTCGGATCTAGTGTCCGCACCCACTGCGGCTGTTCAAAACAGGGTCACAACATTTTCTCCCACCACCTGAGGGGGCAACAGGGCCTCAGTTTAACTGAGCAAAGTATCAGCCTGGGTTGGGGGCGACGATAAAGCCATCGCTGGAGGGGCTGGTAAATAAAACACAGCCTTTGCGGTTTTCACCCACACCTGGAGAACAAATCATATCGAAAATATTCTGGGGCAGTGGTCTTTCGTCATTTTTGTCAATTTATCACATTTACACCATGTTAAATTACAGAGGTTTGATGCAGGCTTCCTGCCGGTAATTCTGATAACATTTAGCTCACAATTCCAAAAGCTGCTTTAAAAAGGTCCCGAGCGACGGTGCGATGAACTAACCTGTGGGGCAGCTGATTGCTGGTTCGCTGAGGAGACGGTGACCTCGGGCTGGACCGCAGAGACTGCAGCAGTGGGCGTGAAAATGAGCTGGGGGGACAAAGGAACAGCACGTCCTAGGGTCCTAGCTACTTGCACAAGGTTACTTTGCTGTGCCTGAAAATTACATGAAATGTGTTGCCTTTTACCTTACCAAACGGTGCCTTGGGCAGAAAAGAACAGAGTTTGTGAGATGGCTAACACAGCCTTACCTTGTATACAACAGGACACACTCCTAGCTGAACGAGAGAGGAGGTGGATGCTACCTGAAACCCTGCTGCTCCTGAAAGCTGAATTGAGTCAGTGAATGGTAGCCAAGTTAAGCACCCTCACCCCTCTTGATCCTATCCTTCCTGCTCCTCATTGAAGATGCTAATTCATGTTGAGGAATTGTCCACGTGCTACTGACCCTCAACTGATTGACTAGTTATCATGCGGAGAACCAGGTCACTGGGTGATGGCCGACTTCCGAACCATTCGAAGGCTCGACTGCCAAGTCTGATTGGTCAGTGCTCGATATTCACACATGCGTGTGGCAGTGTGTGCACGTGTGTATACATGGGTGTGTGTACATGCGCAGGTGCCTGCACACATGGAAACCTTTCTCATAATTCCACACGAGTTCCTGATAGGATCGCCCAACTAAAATGGGAAAATACCTGGAAATATGTTTTTCTTGGCAGTGTGGATGAGCAGAGAGATCTCGGTGTCCATGTACATAGATCCCTCAAAGTTGCCACCCAGGTTGAGAGGGTTGTTAAGAAGGCGTACGGTGTGTTAGATTTTATTGGTAGAGGGATTGAGTTTCGGAGCCATGAGGTCATGTTGCAGCTGTACAAAACTCTGGTGCGGCCGCATTTGGAGTATTGCGTGCAATTCTGGTCGCCGCATTATAGGAAGGATGTGGAAGCATTGGAAAGGGTGCAGAGGAGAGTTACCAGAATGTTGCCTGGTATGGAGGGAAGATCTTATGAGGAAAGGCTGAGGGACTTGAGGCTGTTTTCGTTAGAGAGAAGAAGGTTAAGAGGTGACTTAATTGAGGCATATAAGATGATCAGAGGATTGGATAGGGTGGACAGTGAGAGCCTTTTTCCTCGGATGGTGATGTCTAGCACGAGGGGACATAGCTTTAAATTGAGGGGAGATAGATATAGGACAGATGTCAGAGGTAGGCTCTTTACTCAGAGAGTAGTAAGGGCGTGGAATGCCCTGCCTGCGGCAGTAGTGGACTCACCAACACTAAAGACATTCAAATGGTCATTGGATAGACATATGGACGACAAGGGAATAGTGTAGATGGGCTTTAGAGTGGTTTCACAGGTCGGCGCAACATCGAGGGCCGAAGGGCCTGTACTGCGCTGTAATGTTCTATGTTCTATGTTTTCCCTTCATATTCATGATAATCATCTGCTATTGCCTTTTCTTTGAGAACGGTGTTTCAATTGATAGGTTTCATCCACCTCCCTCAGCACAAATTATAAAAAAGCAACACAGAAGCACAAACCTTTGGAATAAACCAATCAAGACGGTGTCTGGAGGAAGCCGAGTGCAATTCCAGCAATTGGCTGTAATAGGAGACATCAATGCATTGAAGCAGTGAGAAGCACGACAATCAGACCAGGGATTGGCGTTGCCAACTGCTGATTCCAGACTGTCACGGACGGAGCAAAACGTTGCAGATTCGGAATATCACCCAGATATTTATCAGCAGTTTGAATTTTCAGTAATTGATTGGAATCTGATTGGAGTGCAGCGTGATGTTTTCAGAACATCTGTATTCGAGTTGGAGGTGGTGCGACTGGATGATTAAATTTAATTAGCTGTGACATTAGCAGCACATCTCCTTTCTCCCCTTTAAACAATTTTCCCAGCTTCTCTCCCTCAAGGTAATTACACGTTAATCTACACGTCCTGTTTCTGCGATGTAGCATTCACAACATTGATGTCATACCTGACCCAGAGATGACCTTCTCATCACATACCAATGCCATCACTTACAACGTCTATTTCCATTTCTGTAACATCCCCCACTCCTGCTCCCGTCTCAGCTCATGGCTGCTGAAGCCCTCAAGTGTGTCTTTGACGTCGGTCTGCCCGTCCATCTCCACCCTCAACCCACTGAGATCTCTGCGCACTAACCGTGGCCTCTTGAGCATCCCAGATTTTAAATCACTCTACACTGGCCCAGACTCCGAAATCCTCTCCTTACACCTGGACACCTTTCGTTCCTCCAAGGTACTTCTTAAAGCGTACTTCCTTGACCAAGCTTCTGGTCACCTTTCCTAATGTCCCCTGTGTGGCTCAATGTCAAACTTTGGCTCCTTTGACTATCTTAAAGGTGCTATGTGAATGCAAGTTATTATGATAGTTCTACAGGAACCACACAAATACAAACTGACCTCTGGTCCCCACCAGTGTGATTCTTCAAGTGGAACCTGAGGCAGTGAGTGTTTGGACTGTTGGAGCGAGTATTATCGTCACCCTTCATCCTGTGATCAACTAGTATCCAGCACACGCACACTCCAGTTGGGATACCCAGATACTATGAGCCAGGATAATTTTTTCCTCTTTACCCAAGGGGCTCGGAGTCTATCTGCCCAACCTCAGCTCCTCACTTTCTGAATGCAATCAGTACCAGCAAGTGGGAAATGCCTCCAAATAAATCACAAATCAATAGTGTGTGTGAAATGGGATGTGACTTTAACTGTCTATATACTGGGATCAGCATCAACGCAGAGCAGAGGGAGGCTTTGAGAGAATTTTGGTGGTGTTGTGACAGTGGAATTGGAGTTGAGAGGAACCATCACAAGGAAATTGCTTAATTCACCTTCTAATATCCAATATCTGGAGTGGGGGATGTCATGATATTTAGTATATCATCTCTGAATATATGAATGATCATGGAGAAGTGTGTAATTACAGCATCCTGCCACTAGACGAAGTAAGAGGACATCTCACAACCCACACGGTGGTCCATGTGATCTTGAAGTGAGTTAGGAGAGAGGGTTGGAGACAGTTGTGTTTCTCAGTAGTTCTGTGTATTGTAGATATTTGATCTAATACTTAGCTTTTTCGGCATACTTAAGAACTCACTATTCATAGCGTAGTGTAAATAAATTGACTTTAACCGAGTACAAAGTCTGCATGTTCTTTGTAGCAACATTAATAATATTAATTAAACAAAGATCACAGGGGAAATTCATTATTCTGCCCTTTCTAGCCAGATCCGAGTTGTGTTGTGGGTCTACTCTTTCATACGGGCAAACATTCCTCATGGAATACCAAACTACTGTCCTACAATAGATTAGAAAGTCTGGGGCTGTTCTTACTGGAGAAGAGAAGGTTGAAAGGAGATTTGATGGAGATCTTCAAAATTCTAAGAGATCTGGACAGAGTAGAGAGAGAGAAACTGTTCCATTAGTGGAAGGCTGGAGAACTAGGGGACACGGATTGAAGGTAATTGGCTGAACAAGCAATGAAGACTTGAGGAGAATGTTTTTTTTTAAAAATGCAGCAAGTGTTTAGGGTCTGGGATGCAGTGCTGGGCCGTGTGGGGAGGCAGATTCAATTGTGACCTTCAAAAGGGAATTGGATAACCGCCGAGGAGAGGGAAATGTTTACATGGGAGTCGAATTGGGGGGGGGGGGGGAGCTCAGTGAACTGGCACAGAGAGGGGAACCCAAATGGTGGCCTTCTGTGCTGCAATCATTCTTCAATTCCAATTTTGGCCTATTAAGTGGTTTACCACCCCCCCCTCTAAGGCATGTTGGGTGTAGGTCTGAGATTCCTGAAGCACAATGGGCCAGGTACCTGCGTTGTCTATCTCACACCCTGATTATTCAAATGACCCTGTATTCTGATTCCATATGGATAAAACGTTTGAATAATAAACTGGTCAAAGAGTTTGAAGTTTTCAGACAAAAGGTCCATGAGGGGGCTATGGTAGGGCTAGAGGTAGTGGCTGGGAGTTCATGCTGTTACACTTCCACCCGTTTAGCAGGAGTCATGGAAATTCTAGGCCGTTATTTCCAAAGGAAGCTTTCCATTGGCGCAATGGTGCAGGCGTCCTCATTGGCTGCCGTGGTTGAGTTAGGGAATTGACAATTGGCCAAGGTTCCAGTCACCCCAGGCGTAAATGTGGATTGGGAGAGAAGAAGATTGTGACATTCCACTTTGGCATTGGCTCACATCATCATTGCGTGCAACATGAATGATAGTGGTGAAGCGGAAAGGATGTCATAGAATTTACAGTGCAGAAGTCACGTGGCTGAGGTACCAAAGAATGAAGACAATATTCCAATGAGGGAATTACACCAATCAGGAAAAGGAGGAGGAGAAAAATCAGAGATTGTCTCTCCGTCTTTGGATGAAGTCATTTTGAGATCAGATTTTCCTCCCATGAAGCAATCAGCAGGGGTCTGACTCTCATGGTGGATCAGCAGTTGGAAAGACCAGGAGCTGGAAGATGTCCCCAATGCAATGATGTCATCGGCAACAGCGCAAAGCAAAGCGAAAGCTGAGCAGGAACCAAGATCGGAGCAACACAAATTCAGCTGGGCCCCAATCCAAAAATACATCAGCAGATTCAACACCAACACACTCTTTGATACTTAGATTCTAAATTGTCCAACACCACTGAAATATTATTAATAATAAATGAAATCCAACTGGACAGAACCAAGGTTTGGGGAAAAACAAGGGGCCATTTCAACCAGTTTAGGGGAGTTGAAAGGAAGTTTGAAGTGTACTCGACAGAGACTGGCTGGGTTAGAAAGTGAGGGGTAACTATCTGGTAGGGAATGTATCTTCACATCCACTTACCCACAACTCCATGACAAGTGCTTCTCGTGAGCCCTGCTCCCATTCTGCTCTGCTTGACCAGGTGTGAATTGCAGACCAGTCTGTGAAAGAGTTTGTATCAAGATGGGAAAATTCTTTCAAGTGGGGTCACCACTGGTGATACATTTCACCTGCTCAGCACGAGGAATCCATCCAGCAGCTTCTGCTCAGGCAGGAGCCTGGGAATGAACCTGCGCAGATTGTGATGAGGGGGAACGTCCCTGTGATAACCTAAAACCCTCAACACATAACAAGGCTCACATCCAGATAGTGGCGATTTGGGGAGGTGCTGGATGCTGAGTGGTATTCCAGCAATCTATAGCCAACAAGGAGTTGACATCTTCAGGAGAGATGCAGGGTGTGGCAAAGAGGGGGGTGGTGGAGGTGGATACACTTTACTTCAAGTGGATATGATGCTGGACACCAGATTATTTCCAGTTTTAAAAATTATTTTGAAATAAGACCGTGATTCCAACAGCGGCAGATTATAACGGACTTTTTAGTTAATGTCTGTTATTTAAAATCTTCCTCTGATTTATTGACTTAGTAAATGAGCTAGTTACCATGCTATCTAATTAATGTTATTTGTAATTATCATGAATTAACAGTTGGATGAGGCAGAGGGGTCAGATTACTTAAAATCCAAAATTAAGGGCGGCACAGTGGTTAGCACTGCTGCCTCACGGCACCGAGGACCCAAGTGCAATCTCAGCCCCGGGTCACTGTCCGTATGGAGTTTGCACATTCTCCCCATGTCTGCTTGGGTCTCACCCCCACAACCCAAAGACGTACAGGGTTGGTGGATTTAAAAAAATAAATTTAGAGTACCCAATTCATTTTTTCCAATTAAGGGGCAATTTAGCGTGGCCAATCCACCTAGCCTGCACATCTTTGGGGTTGTGGGGGCGAAACCCACGCAAACACGGGCAGAATGTGCAAACTCCGCACCCACAATGACCCAGAGCCGGGATTGAACCTGGGACCTCGGTTTCGTGAGGCAGCAGCGCTAACCACTGTGCCACCGCGCTGCCCTAAATCAAAACATTACTTACTGCCCCAATAAATATCTCATCAGAGCCCACAACACAAAATAAAAAAATGTTCAAGTTGGAATATAACTGGGAAGAATATTAATTGACTCCCTACAGCATGGCCATAAAGGATCAAAGGTTATAGATCACGTTTGAATTCTAGGTTGCCAAGTTATTCTTCAAAGGGAATGACCTTGTGTCGTCAGACGGTGATTAATCACCAGTTATGCTGCTGCAACATGTGCCGTCCATAAAGATGATACATGTTTGACATCGTATTATAAATACAATACTTCTTAAAGTACGCACCAGGTTGCTGCTTACCATCTGAGCCCGCAGGTACATCTGTGCCTGGCTGGCAGTTAGAGCTGGGCTCGCCGGGTTTCCCAGGAGAACTGCCTGCTGAGTAATACCTGTGGCAGCTGCGGAGTTAACACTTTGAGCACGGCTTATCAACTGGGCAGCAGCAGGGGATGTAGCAAGGTTAATCTAAATCAAAGAAACAAGGTGCCTCCCATTAACATTTTAATGGCAGAGTTCATTTGCTGTGCCTCAAAACTAACCCCGACAAATGCAAATTCCAACTTTAATTAGACCTCCAATGGCTCTTTTTTTTTTTTTTTAAATAATATTTTATTGAAAATTTTTGGTCAACCAACACAGTACATTGTGCATCCTTTACACAACATTGTAACAATACAGATAATAATGACCTTTTTTAAATTTAAACAAAAACAACAACAAATAAATAAATATTAAATAACAAAACAAAAAAAAAAAAACTAGCCCTAATTGGCAACTGCCTTGTCTCAGGCCATACCCCCCCCCCCCCATCCCTCCCCCCAAGTCCTGGGCCGCTGCTGCTGCCTTCTTTGTTCTCCCCTATCTATCTTTCCGCAAGATATTCGACGAACGGTTGCCACCGCCTAGTAAACCCTTGAGCCGACCCCCTTAGGACGAACTTAATCCGCTCTAACTTTATGAACCCCGCCATATCATTTATCCAGGTCTCCACCCCCGGGGGCTTGGCTTCTTTCCACATTAGCAATATTCTGCGCCGGGCTACTAGGGACGCAAAGGCCAAAACATCGGCCTCTTTCGCCTCCTGCACTCCCGGCTCTTGTGCAACCCCAAATATAGCCAACCCCCAGCTTGGTTCGACCCGGACTCCTACTACTTTTGAAAGCACCTTTGTCACCCCCATCCAAAACCCCTGTAGTGCCGGGCATGACCAAAACATATGGGTATGATTCGCTGGGCTTCTCGAGCACCTCGCACACCTATCCTCCACCCCAAAAAATTTACTGAGCCGTGTTCCAGTCATATGTGCCCTGTGTAATACCTTAAACTGAATCAGGCTTAGCCTGGCGCACGAGGACGACGAGTTTACCCTGTTTAGGGCATCTGCCCACATCCCCTCCTCAATCTCCTCCCCTAGCTCTTCTTCCCATTTCCCTTTTAGTTCGTCCATCATAGTCTCCCCTTCGTCTCTCATTTCCCTATATATATCCGACACCTTACCGTCCCCCACCCATTTCTTTGAGATGACTCTGTCCTGCACCTCTTGTGTCGGGAGCTGCGGGAATTCCCTCACCTGCTGCCTCGCAAAAGCCCTCAATTGCATGTACCTGAATGCATTCCCTTGGGGCAACCCATATTTCTCGGTCAGCGCTCCCAGACTCGCAAACTTCCCATCCACAAATAGATCTTTCAATTGCGTTATACCTGCTCTTTGCCACATTCCATATCCCCCATCCATTCCCCCTGGGGCAAACCTATGGTTGTTTCTTATCGGGGACCCCCCCAGTGCTCCGGTCTTTCCCCTATGTCGTCTCCACTGTCCCCAAATCTTCAGTGTAGCTACCACCACCGGACTCGTGGTATAGTTCCTTGGTGAGAACGGCAATGGGGCTGTCACCATAGCCTGCAGGCTGGTCCCCCTACAGGACGCCCTCTCTAATCTCTTCCACGCCGCTCCTTCCTCCTCTCCCATCCACTTACTCACCATTGAAATATTAGCGGCCCAATAATACTCACTTAGGCTCGGTAGTGCCAGCCCCCCCCTATCCCTACTACGCTGTAAGAATCCCTTCCTCACTCTCGGAGTCTTCCCGGCCCAAACAAAACCCATAATACTCTTTTCTATCCTTTTGAAAAAAGCCTTCGTGATCACCACCGGGAGACACTGAAACACAAAAAGGAATCTCGGGAGGACCACCATCTTAACTGCCTGCACCCTCCCTGCCATTGACAATGCTACCATGTCCCATCTCTTGAAATCTTCCTCCATCTGTTCCACCAACCGCGTCAAATTTAGCCTGTGCAATGTGCCCCAATTCTTAGCTATCTGGATCCCCAGGTAACGAAAGTCTCTTGTTACCTTCCTCAACGGTAGGTCTTCTATTTCTCTACTCTGCTCCCCTGGATGCACCACAAACAGCTCACTCTTTCCCATATTCAATTTATACCCTGAAAAATCCCCAAACTCCCCAAGTATCCGCATTATTTCTGGCATCCCCTCCGCTGGATCCGCCACATATAGTAGCAGATCATCCGCATATAAAGATACCCGGTGTTCTTCTCCTCCCCTAAGTATTCCCCTCCATCCCTTGGAACCTCTCAGCGCTATCGCCAGTGGCTCAATCGCCAGTGCAAACAGTAATGGGGACAGAGGACATCCCTGCCTTGTCCCTCTATGGAGCCGAAAATATGCCGATCCCCGTCCATTCGTGACCACACTCGCCACTGGGGCCCTATACAACAGCTGCACCCATCTAACATACCCCTCTCCGAACCCAAATCTCCTCAACACCTCCCACAGATAATCCCACTCCACTCTATCAAATGCTTTCTCGGCATCCATCGCCACTACTATCTCCGTTTCACCCTCTGGTGGGGCCATCATCATTACCCCTAACAACCTCCGTATGTTCGTGTTCAGCTGTCTCCCCTTCACAAACCCAGTCCTCATGAACCACCCCCGGGACACATTCCTCTATTCTCATTGCCATTACCTTGGCCAAGACCTTGGCATCTACATTGAGGAGGGAGATTGGTCTGTAGGACCCGCATTGTAGCGGATCCTTTTCCTTCTTTAAAAGAAGCGATATCGTTGCTTCTGACATAGTCGGGGGCAGTTGTCCCCTTTCCTTTGCCTCGTTGAAGGTCCTCGTCAGTAGCGGGGCGAGCAAGTCCAAATATTTTCTGTAAAATTCAACTGGGAATCCGTCCGGTCCCAGGGCCTTTCCCGTCTGCATGTTCCTAATTCCTTTCACCACTTCTTCTACCGTGATCTGTACTCCCAGTCCCATCCTTTCCTGCTCTTCCACCTTGGGAATTTCCAGCCGATCCAAAAACTCCATCATTCTCTCCCTCCCATCCGGGGGTTGAGCTTCATACAATTTTTTATAAAATGTCTTAAACACTTCATTCACTCTCTCCGCTCCCCGCTCCGTCTCTCCATCTTCGTCTCTCACCCCCCCTATTTCCCTCGCTGCTCCACTTTTCCTCAATTGGTGTGCCAGCAATCTGCTCGCCTTCTCTCCATATTCATACTGTACACCCTGCGCCTTCCTCCATTGTGCCTCTGCAGTGCCTGTGGTCAGCAAGTCAAATTCCACATGCAGCCTTTGCCTTTCCCTATACAGTCCCTCCTCCGGTGCTTCCGCATACTGTCTGTCCACCCTCAAAAGTTCTTGCAACAACCGCTCCCGTTCCTTACTCTCCTGCTTCCCTTTATGTGTCCTTATTGATATCAGCTCCCCCCTAACCACCGCCTTCAACGCCTCCCAGACCACTCCCACCTGAACCTCCCCATTGTCATTGAGTTCCAAGTACTTTTCAATGCATCCCCTCACCCTTAAGCACACCCCCTCATCCGCCATTAGTCCCATATCCATTCTCCAGGGTGGACGCCCTCTTGTTTCCTCCCCTATCTCCAAGTCTACCCAGTGTGGGGCATGATCCGAAATGGCTATAGCCGTATATTCCGTTCCCCTCACCCTCGGGATCAATGCCCTACCCAACACAAAAAAGTCTATGCGTGAATAGACTTTATGGACATAGGAGAAAAACGAGAACTCCTTACTCCTAGGTCTACTGAATCTCCACGGGTCCACCCCTCCCATCTGCTCCATAAAATCCTTAAGCACCTTGGCTGCTGCCGGCCTCCTACCAGTCCTGGACTTCGACCTATCCAGCCTTGGTTCCAACACCGTGTTAAAGTCTCCCCCCATTATCAGCTTTCCGGTCTCTAGGTCTGGGATGCGTCCTAGCATTCGCCTCATAAAATTGGCATCGTCCCAATTCGGGGCATACACGTTTACCAACACCACCATCTCTCCCTGTAATTTGCCACTCACCATCACGTATCTGCCCCCGTTATCCGCCACTATAGTCTTTGCCTCGAACATTACCCGCTTCCCCACTAATATAGCCACCCCCCTGTTTTTCGCATCCAGCCCCGAATGGAACACCTGCCCTACCCATCCTTTGCGCAACCTAACCTGATCTATCAGTTTCAGGTGCGTTTCCTGTAACATGACCACATCTGCTTTAAGTTTCTTAAGGTGTGCGAGTACTCGTGCCCTCTTTATCGGCCCGTTAAGCCCCCTCACGTTCCACGTGATCAGCCGAGTTGGGGGGCTTCCCACCCCCCCCCCCTTGCCGGTTAGCCATCATCTTTTTCCAGCTTCTCGCCCAGTTCCCACGCGGCTGTATTTCTCCCAGACGGTGCCCCCCCGCCCATCCTTTCCCGCACCCACTCCCCCCTTTCCCCAGCAGCAGCAACCCAGTAATTCCCCCCTCCCCCCCCCCCCCCGCTAGCGTAATTACTCCCCCCATGTTGCTCCCAGAAGTCAGCAAACTCTGGCTGACCTCGGCTTCCCCCCGTGATCACGGCTCGCCCCGTGCGGCGCCCCCTCCTTCCTGCTTCTCTATTCCCGCCATAATTATCATAGCGCGGGAACCAAGCCCGCGCCTCTCCCTCGGCCCCGCCTCCCATGGCCAACGCCCCATCTCCTCTCCCTCCCCACCTCCCCCCATCACCACCTGTGGGAGAAAGAAAAGTTACCATACCGCAGGATTAATCATACAATCCCTCTTCACCCCCCCCCACTCGTCCCACCACTTTGTCCAAACGTTCATTTTCGTAGTCCAATCATTCCAATTTTTCTTCTACAATAAAAGTCCACGCTTCATCCGCCGTCTCAAAGTAGTGGTGCCTCCCTTGATATGTGACCCACAGTCTTGCCGGTTGCAGCATTCCAAACTTTATCTTTTTTTTGTGAAGTACCGCTTTGGCCCGATTAAAGCTCGCCCTCCTTCTCGCCACCTCCGCACTCCAATCTTGATAGACGCGGATCACCGCGTTCTCCCATTTACTACACCGAGTTTTCTTCGCCCATCTAAGGACCATTTCTCTATCCTTAAAACGGAGAAATCTCACCACTATGGCTCTGGGAGCTTCTCCTGCTCTCGGTCCTCGCACCATAACTCGGTATGCTCCCTCCACCTCCAACGGACCCGTCGGGGCCTCCACTCCCATTAACGAGTGCAGCATCGTGCTCACATATGCCCCGACGTCCGCCCCCTCCACACCTTCAGGAAGGCCAAGAATCCTCAAGTTGTTCCTCCTTGCGTTATTTTCCAGTGCCTCCAACCTCTCCACAGATCGTTTCTGGTGTGCCTCCTGTATCTCCGACTTCACCACCAGGCCCTGTATGTCGTTTTCATTCTCTGCTGCTTTCGCCTTCACGACCCGAAGCTCCTGCTCCTGGGTCTTTTGTTCCTCTTTCAGCCCTTCAATCGCCTGTAGTATCGGGGCCAACAACTCTTTCTTCATTTCCTTTTTTATCTCCTCCACGCAGCGTTTCAAAAACTCTTGTTGTTCAGGGCCCCATATGAAACTGCCACCTTCCGACGCCATCTTGGTTTCTGCTTGCCTTCCTTGCCGTTGTTCCAAAGGATCCGCTGCAATCCGGCCACTTTCCTCTCCTTTTTCCATCCGTGTCCAGGGGGAACACCCTTCTGGTTTACCGCACGGTGTTTTCAGCCGTTAAAATTGCCGTTGGGGCTCCTATCAAGAGCCCAAAAGTCCGTTTCACAGGGAGCTGCCGAAACGTGCGACTCAGCTGGTCATCGCCGCACCCGGAAGTCTCAGACCTCCAATGGCTCTTGACCCGAGCTCTTGTTTGGCAAATGATTTGGACTTGGGCTCAATTTCCCCCAACTCCTGCCATCAACCTCGGTAGAAAGTCTGGAGGAACTGTTCTTGAGCGGTTTGCCCGGAATCTCTGCTGATATGTTTGTTTTGTGGGGGGGGGGGGTTGGATTGGAAACATCTGGGAGGCAATTTCCAGAAACGTTTGCATCTAGATTCTCAAGTCTAGCTGCCCATCAAATAATGGAGTGGCTTTAAGGTAAAAACAAATCGAAGTATATTCTCTGGCCTCTCCTGAAGTTGCTGGTTCCGTGGCTCTTCCCTGTGACATTGTGGGTGCCCTCAGGTCCTGCTTTCACATCCACACCCGGACTGAAAGATAACAGCGTAGAAATCTCGGTCTCCCTCCTGTCCAATTGCAGCATCCCTCTAGCTCTGCTCCACGCATAGCAGGTTCCACACTCAACAACAACGTTACTAGGGCAGCACGGTGGCACAGTGGTTAGCACTGCTGCCTCATGGCGCCGAGGTCCCAGGTTCGATCCCGGCTCTGGGTCACTGTCCGTGTGGAGTTTGCACATTCTCCCCGTGTCTGCGTGGGTCTCACCCCCACAACCCAAAGATGTGCAGGGTAGGTGGATTGGCCACGCTGAATTGCCCCTTAATTGGAAGAAATGAATTGGGTACTGTAAATTTATATTTTAAAAAAACAACAGCGTTACTCGGAGAGCTGTGAAAATATTTAATGAAAGAAGCCTGTTGAACAGGAGGCTAAGTCAGGAATGTTAACTGACCTTATCCACACAAAGGACAGGCTACAATTCTATTGTGCAACAGGCTTCCACACGTCTATTCAACAAATGTAGCTCTTTCATGTGTGGGGTGTTGGGGGATGGAGGAGGGTGGTGGAGGAGGGGGGTAATGTTGAAAAAGTCACACCGCTCCACACTTCAGCCAGAAAAGAAGTTGAGTGATATTTGTAAAAAAAGATTGGAAATAAAAGTCACAGCTCGCGCATAACAACAGCAATGCATTTGTATGGCACCTTAATGTAACCAAACCTCCCAATATGTTTTACAGGAGCTTTACAGAGCAAAATCTGACTGCCAGCCACATAAGGAGATATTAAGTCAGATGATCAAAAATGTGGTCGATTTAAGGGGTCTCTTAAAGGAGGGAGGAGAAGTGGAGAGGTGTAGGGAGGGGATTCTATCGTGGGGGGGGTGGGCGCGGCCTCAGCCACTGAAGGCATTGGGGCTGCCAATGGTGGAGCGACTCGAATTGGGGATGTGTGAGGCCAGAATTGAAGGAATGCAGAGGATCCGAGGTGGTTGTAGGGCTGGAGGAGGTGACAGAGATAGGGAGGTGCGAGGCCATGGAGCAATTTGAAAATATGGATGAGACGTTGCTGAACTGGGGAGGCGACGCTGGTCAGCGAGCAGTGGGCTGAACAGTGAACGGAACTTTATTTAAGTTAGGACACGGGCAGCAGAGTTTAGGTTGACTGAAAGGCACCAGACCTGAGCATAGAGAGTTAATGTGGCAGTTGGCAGTCACTTTCTTACCCAATAGTCAAAACTCTGAACACCCAGATTATTAACTGACATCAATTCTGAAAATAAATTGAAATATAATCCAGCCATGTTGGAGAGTCAGAAATCATTTGATTCTGTAAATGTATTCAGTTTTCCATATTAAAGATAGAAATTACTAACTCTGGTGATCACTTTCAACCCCAGAACATTAATGAATTACCTTTATTCCATGTTATAAGAGTACCGGAGATACCCAGCACTGTACACAGCACAAAGGCCCCTGGTCACCACAGGAACCCAGAACCTGTTGAAACTACCAGTGGCCAGCACTGAACATGCAAAAATGTCACATTTTTGTAAGACCCATGCATCACAGTGAATAATGTTACATTTTAATAATGTGCTCCTCATTCACTGCCATCCTGACAGCTCAGAATTCTCTTTTCCATCCATCTACTAAGATTGGATTTCTACAGAGGGTCAGAGTGCAAGAGGGAAATTGAGCGACAAGGAGACCGTGACGAGCACACGCAGCGACTGACGTTGCCCCTGTACCGCCATCTCATCACAGACAGGTACAGCGACATTGACGTCATTCGGACAATCCCATTTCCCACAGAACCACAGTCATTCGGAAGAACTTCCCATTGCATTTTTACCAAGTGGGATATATTACAGGGTGTGATGTAGAGAGGTGGGGGTGGACTTGTATTTAGCATTAATGCCAGCAGGAACCAGCTGGTCCAAATCGCCCAATCCTGTGATGTAGATTTTAAACCATTCAATGTATTCTGGGACCACATCATTAAAAAAAATATACAAATTGAGTACCCAATTCATTTTTTCCAATTAAGGGGCAATTTAGCGTGGCCAATCCACCTACCCTGCACATCTTTGGGTTGTGGGGGTGAGACACAGACATGGGGAGAATGTGCAAACTCCACACGGACAGTGACCCGGGGGTCGGGATCGAACCTGGGACCTCGGCGCCGTGAGGCAGCAGTGCCAACCACTGTGCCACCTGGGACCACATAATTAACGGGTATTTTATCAGTGGTTTGATCCCTTCCACAATTTAAGACTTTCTTTCTGATTGAGCTCCCAGAAGGAAAGGTATTTTTCTTTAGAAATACCAGCTGGGGGCCGTGGGCTGGTGGGTCCCAGAGATTGATACCGCCAGCGGAGCTTCTGGCCTTCGGCTTGCTTACTGCTACACATCTCAATTGTCGGGGAGTTGTGACATCTCCTGTGTAAATAAAGAGAGTGTTCGGTTTGTGAATCTGGATGGCTGCATTACTTGTTACTCACAGTTGTCTGTGAAGCGACCGGTTGCTGTGACACATTCCCATTCGGTGATGATCCCTGTCTATTGGCAGCTAAACTAGCCTGAAAAAAGACAACAGGTGTATTGGTACATTCAAATCACAAGAAACAGAGACATCAAGCTGGCTGCAACATTCAATAAGATCAGATTGTGGCCTCCACTCCATTTTCTTGCTTGCCCCAGCCCCGATTCTTTCATCTGATCAAGAATCTGTCTAGCTCATCCTTGAATACATCCAAGGACCGGGGCCTCCGCCAGTCTCGGTAAAAGAGAATTACAAAGGTCGGCAAATCTCAGAAGAAATTCCCTCCTCATCGCCACCTTAAAATGGGAGAGCTCTCAATTTTAAACTGCGCCCCTAGTGTCCCATCTCAGCATCGGCACCGTCAATCCCCCCCCCCCCCCCACCAGAACCTTCTATGTATCTGGAAGACACGATGCAGCTGGCACAGTGTTTATAACGTCAAACAGGACTGGCACAAAGGAACAGACTTATTCCGCCAATCTCATCTGCCTTGTTTGTGGACATATGCCAATGGATTAACTAATCTCCTGAGGTAGGATAAATCATCATCGGCATTCCACGCAGAGGTGGAAATTTGAACCTTCTGGAACAGTAGTTTTTATTTGCTGTGCTGCCCCTCCCAACCCATTTCGAAACACAGCTCTTCCAAAATAATTATTAAAATGACCATTGAATTGGAATGATTTCGCGTTTACCCCAGAGGTTAGCTGCTGAGTCTGCGGCTTGGCACTTTCTAAACCCTGCAGCAATCAAAATCACGTTGGGATAAAACCATTCCTGTTTCGGTCAGGATATTATAACTGTTGCAATAAAAGATGCAATAGCTGAGAAATTGATACGATTTTTAAAAGAAAAATCCGAATGACAGCTTTCTGGGAAGGAAACAAACATCACGATCAATCTGCCTAGAGGTACTCTGGCTTCCCTGTTCAAGGTGCGTTTGATCGAGGCCGTCTTCGTGAAAATCCTGAACATCGAGATTATTGGGAAATAAAAGCAAAATATTGGGAAATAAGAACAGAAGAGTTTTGAGTCAGAATATAACTTTTTAAAAAATAATAAATTTAGTGTACCCAATTATTTTTTTCCAATTAAGGGGCAATTTAGCGTGGCCAATCCACCTAACCTGCACATCTTTGGGTTGTGGGAGTGAAACCCACACAGACACGGGGAGAGAAACCCACGCAGACACGGGGAGAATGTGCAAACTCCACACGGACAGTGACCCAGAGCGGGGATCGAACCTCGGAGCCGTGAGGCAACAATGCTAACCACTGAGCCACCGTGCTGCCCCTCGAGTCAGAATACAACTTGCTCGGAATTTCAGGAAGGTGGAAATGTGTTGGGCTTTATGCCGTTGGAAGGAAGGACGGGGAGGTGAAGAATATGGAAGGTCTGGGATACGGCGGGAGGGATTACAATACCAAGGCGACCTGGAACAAAAGGCAATGGGAGTGGTAAAGGAACAAAACATTTGCCCAGAGTGAGTGTCAGAACAATGACTCGCTCTGTCCGAAAGTAAAGACACGGAAAACGAGATTGAGATCAGCACACGGGGGATAAAAACTGAATCAAACTGGGGGTTGTCAGGTGGTGGGGGTTGATTGTTAAATATTGCACAAAAATATTTAAATGTAAATTTTTCAAATACATTGGCTGTGATTTCCCAGCCCCCTCACGGAGTGTTTATAGGCAGCTCCCCATTGGCTGCTGGCAGGATCTTCTGGTCTTGCCCAAGTCCAGCCAGTGTGTGTGGCTCGCCCATCCCGCCACCGGGGAACTGGCCGTGGAGTTACCTTCGGCAGAACTGAAAACTAGGGACCATTCACAATGTGATAGTCCCATTAGTCCCTCAAGTCAGGTGACCCTCTTTGTCTGGACCGTCTTGATGAGACATCACCACAAACAGTACATTCCTCCCCCTTTAACTTACTCAAACATGTTCAAAATAAACGTTATGCACACACAAGTTAGACATTTGTAAATTGTTGTAGCGATTGTTCAATGATGAGATCTTGAAGCTTGCATTTAACATAACACCTCCAGTCGGCTTCCAACTATGCAGAGTTCCAAAGACAGTCTTGTATGGGATTCTTCCACACAGACTGCTGCTCTGCGTGTTCTGTCCCAGACCGTGCCCTGACCACAGACTGCATACTTTACTCTGCAGTGTCACTCTCCAATGCAAGCAGGTACCATCATCATAATACAACGCAGTTGCCTTGACAGCTGATTCACAAACTGGGTCTGTCACCTGTGCAGGAGTGGTCACGGTATTGTTTCTGGAACTTCATTTGTGTCATAAAGTTCCTTCTCCTGGACTGGCTGGCATTCTGGTCGTGGCCAGCATTTTAAAAAACCGCTGTGCACTACTTTCCACAGTCGGGAATGCCACGATGCATGGTCCCGTGACCCTCCTAAAATCCACCTGTGAACCACCCGCAGGTCGCAACCCGGTTTGAAATTGACTATTAGACAATTCTCCTGAATCGCTAACTTATAATAATCTTTATTATTGTCACAAGTAAGCTTACATTAACACTGCAATGAAGTTACTGTGAAAATCCCTTAGTCTCCACACTCCGGCACCTGTTCGGGTACACTGAGGGAGAATTCAGAATGTCCAATTCACCTAACAGCACATCTTTTGGGACTTGTGGGAGGAAACCGGAGCACCCGGAGGAAACCCACGCAGAGACGGGGAGAACATGCAGATTGCGCACAGACAGTGACCCAAGCTGGGAATCGAGCCTGGGATCCTGGCACTGTGAAGCAACAGTGCTAACCACTGTGCTACCATGCCACCCGTCGTTCCAACAGTTGTGTTCTCTCTTCGGGTTTGTCCATTGCTCAGTCTTCCTCAGCATCTTCAAACACCAGACAGTTTCTGCCTCTTTGCAGAATGCCAATTTTTCCAGTTCATTTGTGTATTCGACACAACTGGTAGTTCGATCATTTAATTGGATCTGTACAGAATTCCCAATAATGGCTCTGATAAATGATAGCTCTACTCTGACTTCTGCTTCAACAGTACGGTGACTCAATGGTACAGGATGTCGTACATAAGTGCCACGGATCAAATCTTTGGTGCATTTCACTCTCAAATGAGGAGCTCCCTCACCCATCACAAAACCGACAGTATCCAGTACGTGGGGATTCCCTGGCTCTTCGAGTTGCCGGCTGTAAATTCTGTTGCTGAATTCAGCTGGTGTTTTTTCCCTCAACTCTTTTTATCCTTTATTCACATAGAATCCCTACAGTGCAGAAGGAGGCCATTCGGCCCATCAAGTCTGCACCCACCCTCTGAAAGAGTTCCCATGCTATCCCAGTAAGCCCACCTAACCTTTTGGTCACTAAGGGCAATTGATCATGGCCAATTCACCTAACCTGCACGTCTTTGGCCTGTGGGAGGAAACCTGGAAACCCACGCAGACACGGGAAGAACATACAAACTCCACACAGTCAGTGACCCGAGGCATTTTCATGCTGTAACTCCAGTTCCTTCTGCAAACCCCTGTAGATTTCCCGATTTCTTAGGGTGGTGTGATTAAGTGCAGAAGGAGGCCATTCGGCCCATCATGTCTACACTAATTCTTTGAATGAGCACTCTACCCATGTCCACTATCCCGTCCACCGCACCCTATCCTCATAACGTAACCTGCACATCTCCGGACACCAAAAGGCAATTTAGCATTGCCAATCCACCCAACTTGCACATCTTTGGACTGTGGGAGGAAACCGGAGCACCCAGAGGAAACCCACGCAGTCACGGAGAGAACGTGCAGACTCCACACAGTCACCAGTGGCCGAAACTGATCCCGGGACCCTGGCGCTATGAGGCAGCAGCGCTAACCACTGTGCCAACCAGTCACCCAGCCGATTTCCCAGCGACTTCCCCATTTTCATTGTGCTTGTGTTTTTTTTCTTAGCTTTGATATCGCTGGGTCGCTTCTCATTTACATCAGGGTCACAAACATTTCACTCATTTTCTGTTTGCTTTAGTTCTCGGTGCAGTTTATCCAATTCTCGTTTTCTTCACTCTTACTACTACTTCTGCTATGGCTCACCTTACTGTTTGACCGATTACAGCTTTATTGTTTGCTTGTCATTTATTGCTAAAAATCTCAATGAGTTTCTTATTACAACATAAAAGGATGGGACACAAATGAGTTTTGCTTGTTTTCAGCTCCTTATTTATTTTAAGGTCGTTTGGTGCCTTCCTCTGGGGCCCAACAGAGGGTGCCCTCCACTGGACAGTCTTTCACTGCCTACTCGGAGCCTGGCAATGCCTCTTCCTCGAGGGATTCTTACTTCCTGAGCTCAAACGTTGTCCCTTCATTGAGGTCTTCATTGTCTGCTTTGGAGGTCATCAGTTGCTTACAAAGTCCCTCTTTAGAGTTGCCCTCTATCTTGCATCTTCTCTGATTTTCCAGTCCTTTGCCCTTTGTTCTTTCTTGTGGTTGCGCATTAAATGTTGTACAACTTTAAATACATTACTGCTTTAAGCTGGCCAACTTTTAAATTAAACATTGCCACAGCTGCCGTTTCTCTCTGTCTCCGCTTTTCCCGCACTTTTGGAATTTTGTCGGGAACTACAGCTCCTCCTTTTTGGACCCTTTTTTAAATGTTTAACTTCGCTTTTTTTTTTTTGCTGGTGGAGGATTTCAACAGCTTTTCTCCCTCACCACCCCACACCCACACAGGGCACCCCTCGTCCAATCACCGCCGTGCAAAAATGCCAGCTTGGCAGCACCAGCCTGGCACTCTGCCAGTGCCCCTGACAGCTGGCAGTGCCACCTGGGCACCTTGGCAGCACCAGGGTGCCCAGGTAACACCAGTGCCAGGGTACCACCCAGCCCAGAGGGCATGCACCTGGGGCCTCCAATTCCCTGGAAGACCCCCCATGAGCGCTGCCCCGTCTGGTGGAGACCAGTACTGAACCCGCTCACCGAGGTCTCAGAGGGAAGGGGACAGATCCCAACACCTTGGCTACACCAGGGAACAGCATATTAAAGGGAGACTTGCTGCTCGCTCTAATACGCAGTTTGCCAAGTGATCCTGCCCACAATGGGCGGGCTTCGCATCGAAACATCTGCCGAGATTGCATTCGATCTCGGAGCATGAAGTGTCCAAGCTGCGAATGATTTTTAAATGATGGTTTTGCGTGGATCCACCAGCACCTCAATTTGGCCGCCAGTGAGGGGCCAGAAGAATCGGTGCCGGACGCAAAACAGATTTTTTCCATGTCGTGCGATTTTCCGCCCAATCGGAAGTCTAGTTTCCAGCGTCACGAAGTGGGGCAGCACGGTATCACAAGTGGCTAGCACTGTGGCTTCACAGCGTCAGGGTCCCAGGTTCGATTCCGGCTTGGGTCACTGTCTGTGCGGAGTCTGCACATCCTCCCCGTGTCTGCGTGGGTCTCCTCCGGGTGCTCCGGTTTCCTCCCACAGTCCAAAGATGTGCAGGTTAGGTGGATTGGCCGTGTTAAATTGTCCTTAGTGTCCAAAATTGCCTTTAGTATTGGGTGGGGTTACTGGGTTATGGGGATAAGGTGAAGGTGTTGACCTTGGGTAAGGTGCTCTTTCCAAGAGCCGGTGCAGACTCAATGGGCCGAATGGCCTCCTTCTGCACTGTAAATTCTATGATGAAGGGTCCCAGGTTCGATTCCCCACTGGGACACTGTCTGTGTGGAGGCTGCACGTTCTCCCAGTGTGTGCGTGGGTTTCCTCCGGGTGCTCCGGTTTCCTCCCACAGTCCAAAGACGTGCAGGTTAGGTGGATTGGCCATGCTAAATTGCCCTTAGTGTCCAAAACGGTTAGGGGGGGTATTGGGTTACGGGGATAGGGTGGAAGTGAGGGCTTAAGTGGGTCGGTGCAGACTCAATGGGCCGAATGGCCTCCTTCTGCACTGTATGTTCTATGTAATTCAGCCCCAGATATACTCTCCCCAAGATAGCACTCACTCTCGCATCCCATTGGTCCTCCAAATCAGGTGACCCTTTTCAGCTGTACTATCGTAAAGAGACAGGCATCACAAACACTACAATCTCCTCTTCTTACAGAGACAGGCATCACAAACACTACAATCTCCTCTTCTTACAGAGACAGGCATTTCAAACACTACAATCTCCTACTCTTAAAGAGACAGGCATCACAAACACTAAGGTTTCCTCCGGGTTCTCCGGTTTCCACCCACAAGTCCCGAAAGACGTGCCGTTAGGTGAATTGGACATTCTGAATTCTCCCTGTGTATCCGAACATGCACCGTAATGTGGCGACTAGGGGCTTTTCACAGTAACTTCATTGCAGTGTTAATGTAAGCCTACTGTTGACAATAAAAATTATATTATCTCTTACTCTTAAAGAGACCGTCATCACAAACACTATAATCTCTTACTCAGTTGCCCATGGAGGCACCATCCTCCAATACCCATCCTAATGCCAGTACCCTCCAATGGCCATAGGCAGCGATCTGGGAGGATATTTGAACGCGCAATGGCAGCAATGCCAACGGCAATGGAGTGTTTTAAGCAATCACAGCATGGAAATCCAGAGTGGAGAAACGTGGATAATCTTCCTGCTTCCCTAACCCTGGGATACAGGGATCAGCTACACAGCCTAAACATGACAGCAAATTGCAAATTCAGCACAGGACTGGAGGGTAAAGCGAGGAAATATTTTTATGGTCGAACAGAGATAAAAGCAAAATTAAGAGGCAGTTTACGAGCATTCCCGAATAGCATTCCCTCTCCACAAGAAAGCAACCCGAGGAATGCCGACCATACAGAAACTGTTGTGTGTTATACCTGCGCACTCCCCATTAATCTGCTGAGCTGTCACTGTGGAAGCTTACAACGACAAATGAGCTCCATCTCTATGTCATTCCGACCTGTCCACTCAAAATCTCCGAGGAATAAAGCTGCAATTGGTTTTTTCAGGAATAATGACCTTGCGTTACACACAATTGACAGCGGCTGTTCCTGCTTTGACCCTCACTTGCAAAGGTCGCATTGCTTGCTGCTCAGGAAGCGGCAGCCTTTGGTCCACCTGCCCAGCAACATATTGATCACAACTGCAGTGATGTCTGGTCCCAGAGATCACTGCGTACTCGCTGATGGTAGAAAACCCATCTTTAAAAAAAAAAGACTTCCTTGTACCTGTTCCCACTGCTGGAATCCCCTTGTTAGAATTAGTTCAATGAGGCAGACGGCAGTTATCCACATGGAGGAGGGACATCCTATTTGGAAATACGGAGTCTCTCAGCACGTGGAGACTAGGGGCTGCAATTTTCACCAAGATGACACGAAACGGGAGCTGGGTTTGTTGCGACTCAGGAAGCTAGCTCTGGGGGGAAATCGATGATGTTAAGATTTCCACACGCATTGCGCCCTTCAGCAAGGAGACACGTTCCCTGTGGAGTTAAGAAAATTGGGCAGTTTCTCAAAGCTACAGTGAAAGATAATGAACTGGAAGAGGGATGGGGGTGGGGGTGATAAGATGGTGCCCCCTCAACCACTTCAGAAAAAGCAGCACAGCTTCAGGAGGCTTGGGGCAGGAGCCCCCCCTATAGGGTGGTCCTTTGCTGTACCCCTCTCTCAGACCCAGGAGTGCCGACACTCCAGCCGACCACTGATCGGAACCCCTAGCCGGTTCGACTGGCAAATCTTGGTCAGCCTTCTAAACTCACCTGGAACAAATCTCTTCCTCAGCCTAATCATCAGCTGGCCCCACCTCCAACCTCCTTTAGGGCCCAAATATTTAGTACCAGGCATATTACGACTTGGTTTTTTTGGTTTAAGCTCCAGCCACAGCCAGGGCATTGGCATTTTTTCACGCGGCCCCGTTCATCACCTCAGGATATCCCCGACCCAGGAAATAGACAGGGCTGTAACATACTCCACACGAGAGCCAATTCACGCACAGCAAGGAAATACCAGTGACATAATAATCAGAAATGGGTTTTGGTGATGTTGGTTCAGGAATTATTTTGTCCAGCACAACATCTGCCCTTATTCAAACTGAACCTTTGCATCTTGCACACCAATCCTCGAAGGTAGGCGAGGATTCAGTTAAATGTCTCATTTGAAAGTTAGTATCTCAGGCAAGGCAGCACTCCCCTCAATACTGCACTCCAGTGTTAGCCGGAATTATAATCGCCAATCTCGGAGTTCTGACCAGAGGTCAGGGTGCTACATATTTGGGGGTTGAAAACCTGTAGGAAAGCTAGATTAAAAACACAGTCTGAAAAAGTGCTCAGAAAGGACAATTTTAAACTGTTTTATGCACGGAGGTTTCTTTCTTTTCCGTGCGTTTTGGGGAAAGGAGGTTCCGAGAGAATTTCACAAACTGTTTGGAGTGCAGTGAACCTACCTCGATTTATATTCATATCTAACATCAGATTTCTCACTGTTGAATGTGTTACTTTTGTTGATGGTTTCTGCTGTGTCATGCAATGTAATAAACCCATGAACCAACTTATAACAGGAAGAAGTCTCACAACACCAGGTTAAAGTCCAACAGGTTGGTTTCGAATCACTAGCTTTTGGAGCGCTGCTCCTTTCTCAGGTGAACTCTCCATTCAAAACCCTCAGTAATGTTCCTAATCAGAATTTACAGGAGATTGTCACAGGGACATGTTTGTGAAGAATGGTTAACTGCAATATCTCTGATTAATCCCATCATTAACTCCCACGTCGTATTTTCAAAACACAATTTTTGTGCTGCAATTGCATTTATGGTCATCAAATTGCACCAGACGGCAGCATGGTGGCACAGTGGTTAGCACTGCAGTCTCACGGCACCAAGGTCCCAGGTTCAATCCCGGCTCTGGGTCACTGTCCGTGTGGAGTTTGCACATTCTCCCCGTGTCTGCGTGGGTTTCGCCCCCACAACCCAAAGATGTGCAGGGTAGGTGGATTGAGCACGCTAAATTGCCCCTTAATTGGAAAAAATGAATTGGGGACTCTAAATTTTTAAATTTTTTTTAAAATCAAATAGCACCAGAAACGTTATTGAAAATAATATTAAAAAGCTGCTCATGCATATACTAGGGAAACGTGACTGCAGCTGTATTTAGTGTTGCTGCCCTGATCGAAAAGGTAATGAGATTTTGTCGTACTTGCTAACAGATACCTCTTCACTTTGGCTTCTGCAAGGGTTTCAATTCCCTGTGAATCACTGCCCTCAGAGGACGGAATCAATAATGAGTGAGGAAGAAGATTACAACTGACACAGATTCCCTCTTCAAATGTCCCAACTCACTGAGTGTCTCAGCCGCAGACAAACTGCTGCTTGTGAATCCAGCGGAGCAGGAAATCCAGTCACAGTTACTGAAATAGTAACCTGCAGATTTGCACATATCCAGAGAGGCAAATAGAAATCCCACAGTGACAGCTCAGACACTTAAAATTCAATTCACTTAATAAATCTGGATTGTAATGTGGGAGATCTGTGCACTAACTGCTTGGTACAAGTTGC
This sequence comes from Scyliorhinus torazame, assembly GCF_047496885.1. Taxonomy (NCBI): domain Eukaryota; kingdom Metazoa; phylum Chordata; class Chondrichthyes; order Carcharhiniformes; family Scyliorhinidae; genus Scyliorhinus; species Scyliorhinus torazame. The sequence continues at coordinate 3,500,772 of NC_092722.1, forward strand.
TGTATTGGAGCGGCAGCGGTCACTGCTGCAGTATTGGAGTGGCAGCGGTCACTGCTGCAGTATTGGAGTGGCAGCGGTCAGTGCTGCAGTATCGGAATGGCAGCGGTCAGTGCTGCAGCATTGGAGTGGTAGCGGTCACTGCTGCAGTATTGGAGTGGCAGCGGTCAGTGCCGCAGTATTGGAGTGGCAGCGGTCAGTGCCGCAGTATTGGAGTGGCAGCGGTCAGTGCCGCAGGGGCTGGAGTGACAGCGGTCACTGCTGCAGTATTGGAGTGGCAGCGGTCACTGCTGCAGTATTGGAGAGGCAGCGGTCACTGCCGCAGTATCGGAGTGGCAGCGGTCAGTGCTGCAGTATCGGAATGGCAGCGGTCAGTGCTGCAGCATTGGAGTGGTAGCGGTCACTGCTGCAGTATTGGAGTGGCAGCGGTCAGTGCCGCAGTATTGGAGTGGCAGCGGTCAGTGCCGCAGTATTGGAGTGGCAGCGGTCAGTGCCGCAGGGGCTGGAGTGACAGCGGTCACTGCTGCAGTATTGGAGTGGCAGCGGTCACTGCTGCAGTATTGGAGAGGCAGCGGTCACTGCCGCAGTATCGGAGTGGCAGCGGTCAGTGCTGCGGTGTTGGAGTGGCAGTGGTCACTGCTGCAGTATTGGAGAGGCAGCGGTCACTGCTGCAATATCGGAGTGGCAGCGGTCAGTGCTGCGGTATCGGAGTGGCAGCGGTCAGTGCTGCAGTATTGGAGTGGCAGCGGTCAGTGCCGCAGTATCGGAGTGGCAGCGGTCAGTGCTGCAGTATTGGAGTGGCAGCGGTCAGTGCCGCAGTATTGGAGTGGCAGTGGTCAGTGCCGCAGTATTGGAGTGGCAGCGGTCAGTGCCGCAGTATTGGAGTGGCAGCGGTCAGTGCTGCAGGGGCTGGAGTGGCAGCGGTCAGTGCTGCAGTACTGGAGTGGCAGTGGTCAGTGCTGCTCTATTGGAGTGGCAGCGGTCAGTGCCGCAGTATTGGAGTGGCAGCGGTCAGTGCCGCAGTACTGGAGTGGCAGTGGTCAGTGCTGCTGTATTGGAGTGGCAGCGGTCAGTGCTGCAGTATTGGAGTGGCAGCGGTCAGTGCTACAGTATTGGAGTGGCAGCGGTCAGTGCTACAGTATTGGAGTGGCAGCGGTCAGTGCTACAGTATTGGAGTGGCAGCGGTCAGTGCTGCAGTATTGGAGTGGCAGCGGTCAGTGCCGCTGTATTGGAGTGGCAGCGGTCAGTGCCGCTGTATTGGAGTGGCAGCGGTCAGTGCCGCAGTATCGGAGTGGCAGCGGTCAGTGCTGCAGTATTGGAGTGGCAGCGGTCAGTGCTGCAGTATTGGAGTGGCAGCGGTCAGTGCCGCAGTATTGGAGTGGCAGCGGTCAGTGCCGCAGTATTGGAGTGGCAGCGGTCAGTGCCGCAGTATTGGAGTGGCAGCGGTCAGTGCTGCAGGGGCTGGAGTGGCAGCGGTCAGTGCTGCAGTACTGGAGTGGCAGTGGTCAGTGCTGCTCTATTGGAGTGGCAGCGGTCAGTGCCGCAGTATTGGAGTGGCAGCGGTCAGTGCTGCAGTACTGGAGTGGCAGTGGTCAGTGCTGCTGTATTGGAGTGGCAGCGGTCAGTGCTGCTGTATTGGAGTGGCAGCGGTCAGTTCTGCAGTATTGGAGTGGCAGCGGTCAGTGCTGCAGTATTGGAGTGGCAGCGGTCAGTGCTGCTGTATTGGAGTGGCAGCGGTCAGTGCTGCAGTATTGGAGTGGCAGCGGTCAGTGCCGCTGTATTGGAGTGGCAGCGGTCAGTGCTGCAGTATTGGAGTGGCAGCGGTCAGTGCTGCTGTATTGGAGTGGCAGCGGTCAGTGCTGCAGTATTGGAGTGGCAGCGGTCAGTGCTGCTGTATTGGAGTGGCAGCGGTCAGTGCTACAGTATTAGAGTGGCAGCGGTCAGTGCTGCAGTATTGGAGTGGCAGCGGTCAGTGCTGCTGTATTGGAGTGGCAGCGGTCAGTGCTGCAGTATTGGAGTGGCAGCGGTCAGTGCCGCTGTATTGGAGTGGCAGCGGTCAGTGCCGCAGTATTGGAGTGGCAGCGGTCAGTGCTGCTGTATTGGAGTGGCAGCGGTCAGTGCTGCAGTATTGGAGTGGCAGCGGTCAGTGCCGCTGTATTGGAGTGGCAGCGGTCAGTGCTGCAGTATTGGAGTGGCAGCGGTCAGTGCCGCAGTATTGGAGTGGCAGCGGTCATTGCTGCAGTATTGGAGCGGCAGCGGTCTGTGCCACAGTATTGGAGTGGCAGCGGTCAGTGCCGCAGTATTGGAGTGGCAGCGGTCAGTGCCGCTGTATTGGAGTGGCAGCGGTCAGTGCTGCAGGGGCTGGAGTGGCAGCGGTCAGTGCTGCAGGGGCTGGAGTGGCAGTGGTCAGTGCTGCTGTATTGGAGTGGCAGCGGTCAGTGCCGCAGTATTGGAGTGGCAGCGGTCAGTGCTGCTGTATTGGAGTGGCAGCGGTCAGTGCCGCAGTATTGGAGTGGCAGAGGTCAGGGCTGCAGTACTGGAGTGGCAGTGGTCAGTGCTGCTGTATTGGAGTGGCAGCGGTCAGTGCTGCAGGGGCTGGAGTGGCAGCGGTCAGTGCTGCAGTACTGGAGTGGCAGTGGTCAGTGCTGCTGTATTGGAGTGGCAGCGGTCAGGGCTGCAGTATCGGAGTGGCAGCGGTCAGTGCTGCTGTATTGGAGTGGCAGCGGTCAGTGCTGCAGTACTGGAGTGGCAGCGGTCAGTGCTGCAGTACTGGAGTGGCAGTGGTCAGTGCTGCTGTATTGGAGTGGCAGCGGTCAGTGCTGCAGTACTGGAGTGGCAGTGGTCAGTGCTGCAGTATTGGAGTGGCAGCGGTCAGTGCTGCTGTATTGGAGTGGCAGCGGTCAGTGCTGCAGTAGCAACATCGTCTTAACAAACATCCTGGGCTGGAATCTCCGCTCGCCAATGTCAAAATCGCATTTGGCAAACAGCCGGAGTATAAAAGTTTCCGACGAAATCAGGGGGGGGCCGCTTTTGCGATTCTCCGCCCCCTCCAACGCAGCGTACTCTGCGAGTCGATACGGACATTGCCTGAGGCCTGACCCACAATGCTCCGACTCCGACCAGCGAGTTCCTGACGGCGTGTGCTCTCATGGTTTCACCCGTCGGGAAGTCAGCGTGGCGACTGCGGACTCCGTCAACGTCGCCACAGTCGGGAGAGGGCTAATCCGTGGGCGGGGGCGGGTTATTATTCGGGTCTGGGGCACTGTGGGGGCTGGTCCAGGGTGCGCGAGACGGCCGAAGGGGGGGGGGGATACTATTCTCAGGCTGGGTCCGTGAGCGACTTCCGTCACGAAGCACAGCGCGGCCGCTGCAAGCCGCCGTCGTGCACGTGCATGGCCACGGACCCGGCAATTCTCCGGGTCATATCGGCAGCTCGAGCCGGGTGCTCTACACTGCCGTCCTGCTAGTCCCCAGCAAAACGGGAAATCGGTGACCTTTTTGCGCCAGCTTTTCTGCCGTAAAACGCAACGTTCGCTCGCCGGCGCCTGCCCCGATTTGGGTGTCTTGGCCCATTCGCCGGCCGATCGGCGATTACGATATCGGCGTCAGGCAACAGAGAATCCAGCCCAACGGTTTTGCACATTTGTTCAATTTGAAAGTAATTTAATTCAATTGCAATGGAAATGTTTTCAATGACATTACAGAATGTCCATCTACAAGGCACAAGTCAGGAGTGTAATGGAATACTCCCCACTTGCCTGGATGAGTGCAGCTCCAACAATACTGGCGACTAGGGGCTTTTGACAGTAACGTCATTGAAGCCTACTTGTGACAATAAGCAATTATTATTATTATCAATTTGCTTGACACCATCCAGGACAAAGCAGCCCGGTTGATTAGCACCCCTTCCACAAACATTCACTCCTTCCATCACCACCGACGAACAGTGGCAGCCATGTGTGCCATCTACAAGATGCACTGCAGTAACTCACCAAGGTTCCTTAGACAGCACCTTCCAAACCTTCGACCACTACCATCTAGAAGGACAAGCAGACACTTGGGAACCCCACCACCTGGAGGTTCCCCTCCAAGTCACTCACTATCCTGACTTGGAAATATATCGGCGTTCCTTCACTGTCGCTGGGACAGAATCCTCCCTCCCCAACAGCACAGTGGATGCACCTACACCTCATAGAACATCGAACATTGCAGCACAGTACAGGCCCTTCGGCCCTCGATGTTGCGCCGACCTGTGAAACCACTCTAAAGCCCATCTACACTATTCCATTATCATCCATATGTTTATCCAATGATCATTTAAATGCCCTTAGTGTTGGTGAGTCCACTACTGTTGCAGGCAGGGCATTCCACGCCCTTACTACTCTGACTAAAGAACCTACCTCTGACATCTGTCCTATATCTATCTCCCCTCAATTTAAAGCTATGTCCCCTCGTGCTAGACAGCACCATCCGAGGAAAAAGGCTCTCACTGTCCACCCTATCCAATCCTCTGATCATCTTGTATGCCTCAATTAAGTCACCTCTTAACCTTCTTCTCTCTAACGAAAACAGCCTCAAGTCCCTCAGCCTTTCCTCATAAGATCTTCCCTCCATACCAGGCAACATTCTGGTAAATCTCCTCTGCACCCTTTCCAATGCTTCCACATCCTTCCTATAATGCAGCGACCAGAATTGCACACAATACTCCAAATGCGGCCGCACCAGAGTTTTGTACAGATGCAACATGACCTCATGGCTCCGAAACTCAATCCCTCTACCAATAAAAGCTAACACACCGTACGCCTTCTTAACAACTCTCTCAACCTGGGTGGCAACTTTCAGGGATCTATGTACATGGACACCGAGATCTCTCTGCTCATCCACACTGCCTAGAATCTTACCATTAGCCCAGTACTCTGTCTTCCTGTTATTCCTTCCAAAATGAATCACCTCACACTTTATAGTGAATGAAAAGTGATTTCACCAGGAGTTCTGATGAAAGGTTCTGATTCGCTACAGGTGTTACCCGATCTGTTGAGTATTTCCTGTTTCTACTACAGATTTGCAGCATTCACACTATTTTGCTTTGATGATTTAAACAGCTTACTGAAAATAACTGCCGACTTCGTCTTGTCCTGCCGATCAGTCTTCGTGTATCACTGCGCAGAAGCAGTTGACAAATGCCATACTTAAAAATATTTTGCAACAGAATGCAAATGATGTGCTTAAATCAAACTAGAATGAAAACATGGTGGCAACATACAAAAAAAATCTTTAAAAGAGTTTTCAGCTGCAAGGTGGGGTAAACACAGGGCGGCACGGTAGCACAGTGGTTAGCACTGCTGTCCCAATACTCCGAGGTCCCAGGTTCAATCCCGGCCCCGGGTCACTATCCGTGTGGAGTTTGCACATTCTCCCCGTGTCTGCGTGGGTCTCACCCCCACAACCCAAAGATGTGCAGGGTAGGTGGATTGGCCAGTGCTAACCACGCGACCCATATTGCACCTTTTATGTAGTAAAACAGCCCACGGTATTTTACACAAGAGTGAACAGACACCAGGCCACACGGGGTGGTATTTGGACAGGTGAGGTAAACTTTAACAAACATCTTTACAGGCAGGGAGAGAGGTGGGAGTTTGAGGCATTATTTCTAGAATTTAGAATTGAGACACCTGGAATGAAAATCACTTATTGTCACGAGTCGGCTTCAATGAAGTTACGGTGAAAAGCCCCTAGTCGCCACATTCCGGCACCTGTTCGGGGAGGCTGGTACGGGGAGGCTGGTACCTGAAGGTGCAGCCAAGAGCGGGGCAATTAAAACTGGGGATACCCCAAAGATTAGAATTGAAGGAGGCGCAGATATTTCAACGTATCGTAGGGTTTGAGGAGATTACCGAGATAAGCAACCAGAGGCATTTGAAAATATGGCGGAGAACTTTAAAAAATATGCTGCAACCGCCTCACCTCAGCTCGGTCATATCTTTTCCCATAAAATCTTTGTTTGGGGCATGTATCTTATGTTGTGTTATGCTGCTTCGGATAACACGGGCTGCTACGTGATGCAGTCTGAACTAAAGGATGCTGTAGGCTCTGAAGGGAGTTCAATGTGTTTATTGAACTATTAGCACAGTTCTCAAACGAGTTCGACTCTCTGCTAATCTAACTGCAGTAACTCAGTCTAACTGTAGCAGCTTGCTCTAAGCCACGTGCTGGGGTGGGATGCTGCTGATCCATCCTGTCTGACTATCCAGATGTCTGTCTGTGGAAAGAGGCAGGGTGTGAGTGCCTCATCCCTTTTATAGTGTTTACCTCATGCCCCCTTGTGGTGATGCCACCTCTGAGTGTCCTGACTGCCCATTGGTTGTGTCCCATTCTGAGTGTTCATTGGTTGCATGTTTGCATATCATGACACCTTATTGGATCAAATGTCATATTCATAATAAAACAAATTTACAACTGAACAGAATTGGAACATTTTCATGAGGTAAGCATAGTAATGAGTATTGATTGGAAGGGCTCTACTAATATTCGAGTTTGTGGCACGGTAGCATAGTGGTTAGTACTGTTGCTTCACAGCTCCAGGGTTCGATTCCCCGCTGGGTCACTGTCTGTGCGGAGTCTGCACATCCTCCCCGTGTCTGCGTGGGTTTCCTCCGGGTGCTCCGGTTTCCTCCCACAGTCCAAAGATGTGCAGGTTGGGTGGGTTGGTCGTAATGAATAGTATCCAAAAAGGTTGTGGGGTTACTGGGTTATGGGGATAGAGTGGAGGTGTGGCCTTAAGCAGGGTGCTCTTTCCAAGAGCTGGTGCTGACTCGATGGGCCAAATAGCCTCCTTCTGCACTGTAAATTCTATGATTCTCTGAGAATTTGAAATAATTTAAAATGCCTGACCAACAGGCTTAAATATCTCACGTTGCAGCAGCTATGAACAAGACAAAAACCCCCATCAGATTGGGGATATTAGTTATTATGTTCACCTTATTCAGAAAAGGTTTGGTTATAAATATGTTCTTCTCGTCCAAAATCTTCACGCTGTGGCTTTTAATCGCACGTTTGTGCTTTGTAAATATTCCCCACTCAATTTTGCCAAGTCAACTGTCACAATGTTGGCTTTAAGAAGCTGGTAAATTTTTGTAGTCTTAAATCTCAGTTTCATCCTTGTCCAAAATTAATTCATGAAATGACAACGGGCAGTATCATAGCCCACACACTAACACAGTGACTGTATTCTTACATATAGCACCTCTGCTACAGTCCAGACCAGGGTTTTTCAAACTCAGGGTCGTGACCCACAAGTAAGGGGAGTGAGTGGGTGGGGTTGGGAGGGTTGCGGATCGGTCCGTCACAGCATTCCCGAATGCAGGAGAAGCGTCCAACGGCCGCGACTGGCTGTTAAAAATGCCAGCTGCGACGGGCGTTTAGACTGATAATGCCAGCCGTCCCATGCCCCCTCAGGCGGATCCGGAAGTGCGTTGGCCTGCAGACCAGTTGGACAAACTTCCGCTTCCTGCCGTCAGCGCGCTGCCCCATTATCGTCTCCTCCCAAAGTCAGCACAGTGTCCCAGGACTCGGCGCAGTGTCCCAGGACTCGGCGCAGTGTCCCAGGACTCGGCACAGTGTCCCAGGACTCGGCACAGTGTCCCAGGACTCGGCACAGTGTCCCAGGACTCGGCACAGTGTCCCAGGACTCGGCACAGTGTCCCAGGACTCGGCACAGTGTCCCAGGACTCGGCAGTGTCCCAGGACTCGGCACAGTGTCCCAGGACTCGGCACAGTGTCCCAGGACTCGGCACAGTGTCCCAGGACTCGGCACAGTGTCCCAGGACTCGGCACAGTGTCCCAGGACTCGGCACAGTGTCCCAGGACTCGGCACAGTGTCCCAGGACTCGGCACAGTGTCCCAGGACTCGGCACAGTGTCCCAGGACTCGGCACAGTGTCCCAGGACCAAATTTACTTTTTAAAACCGTGGTCTTCCTGCCAGAAGGGGCGGCAGAGAGCAGGTCACACACCCGGCATGTATCCTGACATCTCAGTCTGTGCTTTGGGCGTGAAATCACGGAGCAGAGATTCTTCCATCTTGTAGCTACCAGCAAGCAAGCAACTGGATTGTGTGAAGAACTGAAGATGGATAATTTTGTAATAAGGTCGAGAGGGCCAGAGTCAGGCCAGGATCTCACAACTGAATCTGCTGGAGAGAGCTGCCCAGGAGAGTCCGCGGCAGGTCAAAGCGGTGCTGGTGTGAGCTTCAGGGCCTCTGATGAACAACCCATTAAGAAGCTGAAATCAGGAACAAAGCAGTATAAAGATGATTTCTTGAGGTATGGCTTTATAATTGTGCGAATGTAAATAAGGATGCAAAGCCCATGTGTGTGATGTGCCGGGAAGTACGGGCAAATGTAAGTTTACAAACTTCAAAGGCGTTTGAAGATTAAGAATGGTGGATTTCAGGACAAGCCTTTTGATTTTGTTCAAAGGATGCAGCGAGAACTTAAATCATCAGCTGACGCCTTAGCAGAAATGCAACATTGAATTACGAAGCAAGTGAGATCGTGAGGACCAAGGAGGCTCACTTGTCGCAGTAAAGGTAAGCAAAGTGTCCCGAAGTTCGGGTGGCGTGGCTCGCCAAGGTCGGCCAGCTTGGGTTCTGAAGGTCGGCCCGTTGGTAAAAGTGGGTCCCGGGAAAAAAAGTTCAAAAAAACTGGTCTAGACTTCAGGGCTTGTTTACTATTCCTAACTGTCACCTTTCATTATAGATGCAACACAGTGTTAAGATGCACAGAAAGCTAGTTACTGACCTGCAACCTGAAACGTAAAGGCAAGTATGGAGACTCTTGTGAATAATTCCAACTCAAAGATGGATATAATTTAAAAAAAATTTTTTTTTATTTTATTTTTTTTAAATTCACCGTATACAGTAATTTTTCAAAATCTGACACTCCAAGTTCACAGCTAAACCTTCCAACCAGCCATCAGCTTCCAGCTTCTGTAAGCAACCCAGTGCTTGTTGCACGAGCGAACAGTTTGTGTAAATATTGTGCAACCATCACAGTGGAATTTCCATCAATGTCACTCCCTCCCCAGATAATCACCAGTCCCCAGGTTGGAGTCTTGTAAACATGGTACAGAATCCCAAGCAGCAGAGGACAAGTGCTGTAGAAAGCATACATCATGTAATGCTAAAGGTGCTAAGCAGCTGATTGATATCTCACAGGAGGTGGATCAGAGCAATGACATGCTGCATCGCACAAGAATTTAAACCTGGAATAAAAAGCATTCTGATGGATAATCAGCAAGATAATGACTTTCTACTTTGTTAGTTATTTCAGGCTCCATTGTGTTAGGGTCATCTTTGGAATAAATAATTATAATCTTTAGTGTCACAAGTAGGCTTACATTAATGCTGCAATGAAGTTACTGTGAAAATCCCCTAGTCGCTACATTCCGGCGCCTGTTAGGGTACACCGAGGGAGAATTCAGAATGTCCAATTCACCTAACAAGCACGTCTTTCGGGACTTGTGGGAGGAAACCTTCAGTACTTGTGGGAGGAAACCGGAGCAACTGGGAGAACGTGCAGACTCCGCACAGGCAGAGACCCAAGCCGGGTATCGAACCTGGGACCCTGGTGTTGTGAAGCAGCAGTGCTAACCACTATGCGACCCAAATATCCAGCAAGCTAATAATATATAAATTCTAATATTCAGGCAGAAATATTTTAATTGAGAACATAGATTTTGTACAGATGAAACAAACTATCAAAAGGTTAAATAACTGCAGGTGGCGATAGAAATAATGGATTATTATTCCAGCTAATTCCCTGGATTTCAGGGGCGGGATTCTCCGCCCTCCCGCCAGGTCGGGGAATCACCAGGAGGCGGCGTGAATCCCGCCCCGCCGCCGGCTGCCGTATTCTCCGGCACCGGTTTTCGGGCGGGGATCACGCCGCGCTGGCCGGGGGCTGTTGGCAGCGCCCCCCTCTCCCCCCCCGGCTGGTAGGGCAGCTGGTGCGGGGCACGGGGGGTCCGGCCCTAGGGAGGGGGGGGGGGGGGGGGGAACCGCACGGTGGCCTGGCCCGCGATTGGGGCCCACCAATCTGCGGGCGGGCCGGTGCCATGGAGGCACTCCTTCCTTCCGCTCCGGCCTCTGTCGGGCTCTGCCATGGCTGGCACGGAGAAGCGAACCCCCTGCGCATGAATACACCGGCCAGTCTGCGCAGGCGCTAACTCGCCGGCTGGTGCGGTGCCAACCCCTCCGCCGCTGGCCTAGCCCCCGGAAGTGCGGAGGATTCCGCAACTTCCGGTTGGCCTGCCGCTGGAGTCCGCGCCGCTTTTCACGCCGGCGTTGGGTCATCGCGGGGATTCGGGAGAATCCCGCCCCAGATATCTGAATAAATTTTAAAGATGGAATTTCAGAATCGGATCTTTCCCAAACACAGGTATACAGTTTCTCCGTGTGCGATCAGGCACATCGGAACGATTTGTTGGTTGATAATCAACCTGTCGGGCCACGTTACAAACACACTCTGGATTATTACAGAATTGGCCGAGGTAAATATTTCTTTCTGTGTCTTAAACTTCAGATAATAATGTTATGATCATTTCAGTATCGAGTAATTTTACAACCTGATAACTACTAAATCCTCTGTAAAATTTAGTTAATGGGTTTCAATTAACACTTGGTAGCAGAAGGTAACGATTCTAGGATTACAGTTCTTTATTAATTTAGAAAGTAAAGATCTTCTTTACCCGCAGTCAGTCATCAAGTCATTAGTTAAGATTGTTTAATCAACATCTCACATTTGCTTGTCGAATTATAAACCTATCGAAAATTAAGAGTCAAATCAATGCAGTCAACAGTCCTTTGCACTGATTTTCCGGAGCAGGATCTGCGATTGAACAAGTTAGTCATCTCATTTCAGACCCGCCCACTGCATACAGCATTTATCGATAGAGGTGGGTATTGGACACTTCATCACATCAATACAGAGGTGGGGGGCAGGAGGGTGGTCACGGGAGTGCAATTTCTCAAACTAAAAACTCTGCTAAACAAACGTACGGCTCCTGGTAACGATGCTGGGTGTTCGAGGGTAGGTCTGAAGGTTGTAGGCTGACTGATCGTCCTGCCTTTCCTCCACTTATTTCCAAACGCAATGACACCATAACTAAATTAAAGTCTTTGACCACTTTTCTAAAGAGCAGGGAACAGAGACTTAATCCATTGTTATTGCCACATGGAGCAGATTTTGAAGATAGCTTGTCGCTCATTATCACACAGAAATATAACCTCAAGGCAATTAGCTGGTACTTTCTCCTCTGTGCAGAAACCTCTCGTGTGTAATCTGATCCTTAGCCAAATCCATCTTATCATCATACCTCTTAATATATTTTTCTAGTTCTTGACTGTCTCTCCTAGTGGAAATCGGATTCAGCTGTCTAAGATGATGCATTACTGTTCCATCCTGCGAGACACCAGATCGAAGCTATGGCAGCTGGTGTGACCCCACTTGTCTCTTTTCTCAATTACCGCCCCCATCGCTGTGACAAGGATCACTTACAACCCAGGTTAAATTGAATCCAGGCCTGAACACAAACCACTTATTGCCACCTGAAGTTTCAGCCCGCACCCACGCCTTCCTGAAAGGTCGAATTTGTTGTTGTAATATTCAGTCAAGAAGCTTTTAGGTTTCGGAAGCAGAGTCTGGCTCACTGCTCAATGACAGCTCGGATACCTCCTAACTGCATTTTGAATACTGACTGGCTGATGCCAAGCTAATACGCTTTTTTAACCTCACAAAGAGGTTCCAACGTTCAAGTTCAATACAAGCCTGCGGAAAAGCTCCAACGGCATTTAGATTTGTAAATCATGATTTCACCCCAATAAAGTCATTTCTGGCTGAAAATAGTTCGACATGGATGCGTTCCAAATGGATCATTCTTAAATCGCATGTTTCTGAGCTCTCGATTTTTACCCTCTCCCTGATGAAAGTTTTGACAAACACTAAATTATTGAGGTTGACGGGCAACACTAATCCCCTCAGTATGTCAACCGAATCCTCCCTCTGTGTCAACGCTCAAACGGAGTATTGGATCAGCAATGTCAGAGAAAAGCCGTGTCCTGTCCATACGCAATATTCAGCAAACTCAAGGCAGACCAGAGGATAAATGTAACAGTTTCTTGGCCTGGACATCGTGTATCATCAAAGGCAAATTCCCACTTCAGGGTGAAAATACATATACACATCTACACAATATACACCCAATACGCACAATCATACTCTATACACATGTACACTGGGAAATACATCGCCGCTCCTGCACGGTCACTGGGGCAACATCATGGAAACCCCTCCCTAACAGCAGTGTGGGTGTACCTACACGTGAAGGACTGGAGCGGCTCAGGAAGGCAGCTCACCACCCTCGGAAGGGATGCGCACGCACACACTCCACTTGATGAACGTGCAGTTGGTGTGTGACCACTGGGTGCACACCATGAACGACTGCGCCCGATATCCAGGCAGCGTGCCCGACGCATTTGTCCTGGCACATTCAACAATGCTCGACACCTTTCAGGCACTCCCTTAGTGAGGGATCAGGGGTGTCATTCTCCGACACCCCGCCGGGTCGGAGAATGGCCGTTGGCCGCCGTGAATCCCGCCCCCGCCGAAGTCTCCGGTACCGGAGATTGGGCGGGGGCGGGAATCGGGCCGTGCCGGTTGGCGGGAACCCCCGCTCAATTCTCCGGCCCGGATGGGCCGAAGTCCCGCCCAGAAATTGCCTGTCCCGCCGGCGTAAATCAAACCTGGTATTTACCGGCGGGACCAGGCGGCGTGGGCGGGCTCCGGGGGCCTGGGGGGGCGCGGGGCGATCTGACCCCGGGGGTGCCCCCACGGTGGCCTGGCCCGCGATCGGGGCCCACCGATCCGCGGGCGGGCCTGTGCCGTGGGGGCACTCTTTCCCACTGCGCATGCGTGGGAAACTGTCGGCGGCCGCTGACGCTCCCGCGCATGCGCCGCATTTCCGCGCCAGCTGGCGGGGCGGAAATCCCTCCGGCTCCGGCCTAGCCCCTCAATGTTGGGGCTCGGCCCCCAAAGATGCGGAGCATTCCACACCTTTGGGCCGGCGCGATGCCCGTCTGATTGGCGCCGTTTTTGGCGCCAGTCGGCGGACATCGCGCCGTTGGGGGAGAATTTCGCCCCTGCTCTTTTTAAAAAATATATAAATTTAGAGTACCCAATTCTTTTTTTTTTTAAATTAAGGGGCAATTTAGTGTGGCCAATCCACCTGCCCTGCATATCTTTGGGTTGTGGGGTCGAAACCCACGCAAACACGGGGAGAATGAGCAAACTCCACACGGACAGTGACCCAGGGCCGGGATCGAACCACTGTGCCAGGTGCCGCCTTGAGTGATCGACTCTTGGGTAACAGGGTTACTCACTGCAGTCGTTGCTGCTGACGCCTATCCGGAGGCCCCAGGCTGATGTGGAGAACGGTTATAATGATGCCCAACCAGCAACGTCATCGAGCAGAGTTTCAATGCCCTGAAGGTGTGGTTCGGGTGCCAGAACGCCCAGGTGGGGCCCTCCAATATCGGAGGGTCTCACATCGAGGTGGCCTGCTGCATCCTCCGCAACATCACGTAGCAGCGGGGCTCTCTCCGTTATGCCACCCTTTCTGCCCTTCATCCCCCCCAACCCCAACACTCTCACCCCCCCCAGACCCCAACACTCCCACCCCCCTGACCCCAACACTCCTAACCCCCCCGACCCCAACGCTCCCACCCCCCCCCCCGGCCCCAACACTCCCACCCCCCCGACCCCAACACTCTCACCACCCCCGACCCCAACACTCCCACGCCCCGACCCCAACGCTCTCACCCCCCCCGGACCCCAACACTCCCACCCCCCCGACCCCAACACTCCCACCCCCCCGACCCCAACACTCCCAACCCCCCTGACCCCAACACTCCCACCCCCCCGACCCCAACACTCCCACCCCCCCGACCCCAACACTCCCACCCCCCCGACCCCAACGCTCTCACCCCCCCCGGACCCCAACACTCCCACCCCCCCTGACCCCAACACTCCCACCCCCCCGACCCCAACACTCCCACCCCCCCGACCCCAACACTCCCACCCCCCCCGGCCCCAACACTCCCACCCCCCCGGACCCCAACACTTTCTCACCCCCCCCCCGACCCCAACACTTTCTCACCCCCCCCCGACCCCAACACTCTCACCCCCCCCGACCCCAACACTCTCACCCCCCCCCCCGGATCCCAACACTCACCCCCCCCCCCGACCCCAACACTCACACCCCCCCCGACCCCAACACTCCCAACCCCCCCGACCCCAACACTCCCACCCCCCCCCGACCCCAACACTCCCACCCCCCCCGACCCCAACACTCCCACCACCCCAAAATTCCCAGCCCCCCGACCCCAACACTCCCACCCCCCCCGACCCCAACACTCCCACCCCCCCCCGACCCCAACACTCCCACCACCCCAAAATTCCCAGCCCCCCGACCCCAACACTCCCAGCCCCCCCGACCCCAACACTCCCAAGCCCCTCCATCCCCCCCCGACCCCAACACTCCCTCCCCCCCCCTGTCCATCTCCCCCGACCCCAACACTCCCAGCCCCCCCGACCCCAACACACCCACCCCCCTCCATCCCTGGAGGTGATCCTGCAGGACCCAAGACGAGACGCATGGTGCGATCGCTGATCGGAGTGGTGAGTTGGAAGAGGGCTGTCACCCGTGCCATAAGGACATCACAACTCATTGGGGGCTCACTTTCTTTCCCCATGTCGACTTCAGTCTCTGCGACAGCCCACTCCCCACCCTGCCAACCAAGTCCATCGCCCTCTGCTCCTCAACGGTGAGGGGCCACAGGTCCGCCGGGCCCCATCCCGGCTTCTCCCACTCCCGGCGGTTGTGGGCCGCCTTCTCCTTTGGGGAGGGGGGCATGGGTGGGCACGGGACAGATAATGCACAGTGAGACACACTCGAACATGGGTGACGCAGGGGATAGGCAGCTAGTGGCCTGTGTGTGCAGGGCACTAGGCCAAGGTAGGCAGTATGGGTGTTGGCATGTGGTGCAGGGTGGGGTGTGAGCGGACCGCTGCAGGTGGGGTGAGGACATCCTGTGGGTGGGGGAGGGGTATTGTCAGGGGCATGGAGTAGGTGACTCACCCAGGCGGCCCCGAGGTGGTCGTGCAGCTTCTTTCTGCCCTGCTGTCCGGTGCTCGTGGTGGGGCCCATGGCGCTCACGGCCTCTGCCAATATCGGAGGGTCTCACATCGAGGTGGCCTGCTGCATCCTCCGCAACATCACGTAGCAGCGGGGCTCTCTCCGTTATGCCACCCTTTCTGCCCTTCATCCCCCCCAACCCCAACGCTCCCACCCCCCCCCCCCCCCCGGCCCCAACGCTCTCACCCCCCCCCCGGACCCCAACACTCCCACCCCCCCCCCCCCCGGCCCAAACACTCTCACCCCCCCCCCGGACCCCAACACTCCCACCCCCCCGACCCCAACACTCCCACCCCCGCCGGACCCCAACACTCCCACCCCCCCCGGACCCCAACACTCCCACCCCCCCGACCCCAACACTCTCACCCCCCCGACCCCAACACTCCCACCCCCCCCGACCCCAACACTCTCACCCCCCCCCCGACCCCAACACTCCCACCCCCACCGACCCCAACACTCCCACCCCCCCGACACCAACACCCTCACCCCCGCCGGACCCCAACACCCTCACCCTTCCCGGCCCCAAAACTCCCCCCCCCCCTCCGACCCCAACACTCCCACCCCCCCGACACTAACACCCTCACCCCCGCCGGACCCCAACACTCCCACCCTTCCCGGCCCCAAAACTCCCACCCCCCCGACCCAACATTCCCACCCCCCCGACCCCAACACTCCCACCCCCCCGACCCCAACACTCCCACCCCCGCCGGACCCCAACACTCCCACCCCCTCCGACCCCAACACTCCCACCCCCTCCGACCCCAACACTCCCACCCCCCCCGGCCCCAACACTCCCACCCCCCCCGACCAACACTCCCACCCCCCTCCATCCTCCCAGACCCCAACAATCCCACCCCCCTGTCCATCCCCCCCGACCCCAACACTCCCACCCCACCGACCCCAACAGTCCCACCCCCCCGTCCATCCCCCCCGACCCCAACACTCCCACCCCCCCGACCCCAACACTCCCACCCCCCCGACCCCAACACTCCCACCCCCCCCGACCCCAACACTCCCACCCCCCCCGACCCCAACACTCCCACCCCCCCCGACCCCAACACTCCCACCCCCCCCGACCCCAACACTCCCACCCCCTCCGACCCCAACACTCCCACCCCCCCCGACCCCAACACTCCCACCCCCCCCGACCCCAACACTCCCACCCCCCCATCCATCCCCCCGACCCCAACACTCCCAACCCCCCTCTATGCCCCCCCCGACCCCAACACACCCACCCCCCTCCATCCCTGGAGGTGATCCTGCAGGACCCAAGACGAGACACATGGTGCGATCGCTGATCGGAGTGGTGAGTGGGAAGAGGGCTGTCACCCGTGCCATAAGGACATCACAACTCATTGGGGGCTCACTTTCTTTCCCCATGTCGACTTCCGCCTCTGCGACAGCCCACTCCCCACCCTGCCAACCAAGTCCATCGCCCTCTGCTCTACAACGCTGAGGGGCCACAGGTCCGCCGGGCCCCATTCCGGCTCTCCCACTTCCGGCGGTTGTGGGCCGCCATCTCCTTTGGGGAGGGGGGCATGGGTGGGCACGGGACAGATAATGCACAGTGAGACTCACTCGAACATGGGTGACGCAGGGGATAGGCAGCTAGTGGCCTGTGTGTGCAGGGCACTAGGCCAAGGTAGGCAGTATGGGTGTTGGCATGTGGTGCAGGGTGGGGTGTGAGCGGACCGCTGCGGGTGGGGTGAGGACATCCTGTGGGTGGGGGAGGGGTAGTGTCAGGGGCATGGAGCTGGTGACTCACCCAGGCGGCCCCGAGGTGGTCATGCAGCTTCTTTCTGCCCTGCTGTCCGGTCCTCGTGGCGGGGCCCATGGCGCTCACGGCCTCTGCCACCTCTGCCCAGACCTGGTTGATGTCGGCAGGTGGCAGCCTCCTTCCCGGGGAACAGGGTGTCCCGCCTCTCCTCCACAGCATCCAGCAGGATCTCCAGGTCTGCGCCCGCAAACATCTGGCCGCTCTCCTTGGTGCCAGCTTCCTGGCTGGAATGAGGGTGTGTGGGGATAGCGTGCTTGAAGCAGCTCCAGCTTATCAGACTCTCCAGTGCCAATCCTCACCCCAGCGAATCACATGCCAGCGTGCGTTGGAATTGCACTCGCTCCCCGTATTGGAGTCTGGCCCATCAGCATGTCCTGACCGGCTCCGGCAATCTCACCCCCAGCAGGACCGTGGAACACCCTCCATTCAGGCCCAGCGTCAGCACTTAGTCCCTGAAAGGAAGAATTCCAGCCTGTGTGCCCGACTGCAAACCAACAGCGTAAGAAATAATTGGTGTTGTGGGTTTTAAAAATTCTTTATTTTCCCCAATTAAGGGGCAATTTAGCGTGGCCAGTCCACCTACCCTGCACATCTTTTTGGGTTGTGGGGGTGAAACCCACGCAGACACGAGGAGAATGTGCAAACTCCACACGGACGGCAGCACGGTGGCGCAGTGGGTTAGCCCCGCTGCCTCACGGCGCCGAGGTCCCAGGTTCGATCCCGGCTCTGGGTCTCTGTCCGTGTGGAGTTTGCACATTCTCCCAGTGTCTGCGTTGGTTTCGCCCCCACAACCCAAAGCTGTGCAGGGTAGGTGGATTGGGCACGCTAAATTGCCCCTTAATTGGAAAAAATTAATTGGGTAGTCTAAACTTTTTTTTTTAAAACTCTACACGGAAAGTGACCCAGGGCCAGGTGGAACTTGGGACCTTGGCGCCGTGAGGCAGCAATGCTAACCATTGTGCCACCGTGCTGCCCTAATTGGTGTTGTGGTTAATCAATGTTTTCAATTGCCAATTTTCTAAATGACATCATTCGGAGATATACAAATCCTGTATCGAGAAGTTTATACTCTTTGCAAAATTCCCAGCGTTCTAAAATAGCAAGAACACTCCACCTCCATCCCACGAACCACCCGGACTTCGCGATGAAGATCCCACAGTCCCTGGTTAAATTTACGTGTCAAAACAAAACCCTTCATCAACAAGAGAGGGAGGACACAGTCCTCAAAACAACAGCTTCCACGGCTAAACTCTAGGTACCTCAGAACCGCTGCTAGCTTTGTGCGGGAGTTATCCAACCTAATGAATATTAACACAATAACACACATGAAGATTATTTTGCTCCAGTGCTTTCAAGACAGTTAAGAGATGATAAATGGGTTCTGATTATATGAGAAGTGAATCTATGCAAACTGAGGCTTGTTGATGAGACTGCACAAACAGGATTGGTGACCAGTGGGCTCCCCAAGGCAGGTTCTAAATCTTTGCCCAAACCTCTCTCCATCTTCTGCTACATTTTTCAAATCTCCGTACACTCTCTCAATCTCGGTGTGGTCCAGAACCAATTTTTCCTTTTCCACCAATGGCCGGTTTCCTTTGATCCATTTTTCAATCACCTCTTTTAACATCCATCTTAGCTCAAACCCAAACCAATCGCTTTCTTCCCGTATCGTTGCCCACTCCAGCTCATCAATAATTTTAAAATCTAGACCATTTGCTTTCTTGATGCTTTTGCAAACAAACATCTCAATCTTTCTAGAAATTGGACCATCGACGTTTCACAACAGACCCCACATCAAACACTTTGCTCACTTTTCTGCCAGTTCGCTTTTCCATCATTCAGGCAATATCTTCATTATTTGATTAAATGCCATTTCTCTCGCTCTCTCTTACTTTGCCATTTTAATCCTAAATCTCAAGTCCTTGCCATATCTGCCATCTTCATTCACTCCTGCCCAGATGGATAAATTGTCTCACCGGATCTATTTAACTGTTTCGCTTTCACCATAACTTTGGTCTTGCCCACAATGATCTTCACTCCATTATCCACAGGTGGATGTAATCCAAGTATGCTCCTGGCTACCAATGTCACTGCCATGCTGAACCAGTGGCTATTTAAGATTAATAACAACCCGACTCTTACCAACTTTTACAGATGCACCATAGAAAGCATCCTATCGGGCTGCATCACAGCCTGGTGTGGCAACTGCTCAGCCCAGGACCGCAAGAAACTTCAGAGAGTCGTGAACACCGCTCAGTCCATCACACGAACCTGCCTCCCATCCATTGACTCCATCTACACCTCCCGCTGCCTGGGGAAAGCGGGCAGCATAATCAAAGATCCCTCCCACTCGGCTTACTCACTCTTCCAACTTCTTCCATCGGGCAGGAGATACAGAAGTCTGAGAACACGCACGAACAGACTCAAAAACAGCTTCTTCCCTGCTGTCACCAGACTCCTAAACAATCTTCTTATGAACTAATGTGATCTCTTCACACAACTTCACCCGATGCCTGTTTCTATGTATTTACATTGTGTATTTTATGTTTGCCCTATGTATTTTCCTTTCAAATACGGAATGAACTGTCTGGACTGTATGCAGAACAATACTGTTCACTGTACCTCGGTACACAGGACAAAAATCAATCCAATCCATTTCTTTGGTAAGGTAAGTAGATGACAAGTTTTTATGTCTTTATTCACACAAGTTTTCTCCCTTGGGGAATAGTGGGGAACTGGTGGAAGGATTCCCGAGGTGATTATCAGCCCGCTGAACCGCATTATGAAGGCTCCTTCTGTGAACAAGTCCTGGCATTGGACTTGAACCCAGAGCTTCCGCTCCAGAAGTAGGGTCACTACCCACTGTGCCACGAGACCTCTAGCAGATGACAACCTGAAAATGAACAGTGGCCTCTGCTGTAGGTAAACACATGCGTGCACTGGGTTAAACTGGATTACATTTGGCTCTGCTGCCCGGCCCGGTGAACATTCAGTCTCAGTGTTCGAGTTGTGGCCAGTTCCACGCAGGGCCCAGTTACTGCCAGATGTCCACAGAGCCAGGATCTCAAGAAATGTCAGCACCTTCGTCAGGAAAAGGGAGGGAAAAACAGGGGAAACAAAACGAAAACAGGACTTGCTATTCCCACGGGAATACTAAAGCTGTCAATCAGTTCAGTAATTTTTTTGTAAAAAGCCTAATAATGGACTTGGATCTCCGTTTTCAAAAATACACCTTTGAAGGTAATGCATTCTGTCCGCCTGTGTGTGTGTGTGTGTGTGTGTGTGTGGGGGGGGGGGGGGGGGTATGTCGGTATCTGCATTCTTCTTGCTTTGCTGAAAATCCCATCAGCGCGGTGTTAGAATTCCTGAATTATGTATAAGTGTTACAATGCCAGCCTTCAGTCAGTTCAAAGTTCACTGACCCTCGCTCCATTTATCACTGATAAAACTCAGCTCAAATTGATTGGAACAAAACGGAGCTTTTCCATTAAAAAAGCCTTTTTCCTCTTCGGATTCATGTGGTCTCCAATGCCATGAATACTGACTGCCTGTGAACATCTTTCCCGAGCGGAGGGTTCACATTCCATTTGGGAAAATCACAACCACATTCGATTCCTTGGACCCCACTTCTTTGTGTGCAATCCAGCAGAATTCCGGGAATGCGATCCCAGAGTCACGGGTGTCCCCGAGTGCTCAAGTAAACAGTAACACTCGTTCCACAACAGCTCACGGTTATATTTAATGTTGGGATATACCTGGAGGCAGGACCTAGCTGAGCTACCAGGAGGGCCAGACAATAGTCTGGTCAAAGGGGCTTGTTCTAAGATGTGTGTTAAAGGAAGATTCGAGGAGGGATGTGGGAGGGAATTCCAGAGTTTAGGACATGGACCTTAGCGGCAGAAGGTATAGTCACCAATGGCAGCAAGATAATATTGGTAAAATATTATCATCATATTGGAAGGATTGAAAGTGGGGATTTCCTGGGTGAGCTTCAATTCTATAACCAAATTTGGTCATTCCTGAAATGGTTCTTTCAGGGCGGCCAGTTAATTGGAGCAGGAAGGATTATTCAAACACTGCAGGAGAGCAGCGGTGACACCATTCATTTAGAAAACCTAATCCAAGCACTCAAATGGTATTTTTAAAGCATTTTCCCCTTCGATCCCAATCTGCAGATTCTCAGCGAGGGCGGGATTTCTCTATCCCTCCCTCTGCGGAACCAAAGTCAACGGACCATTCGCTGGCCCGGAAAATTTTCCATCTGCCTGCGACGATCCCAGCAGCAAATGGGACCAGAAAATCCCAACCTACAGAGGGTGCCCCGCCCAGAGACAGCAGCTGGGAAGGTCCGACAGTAAATTGAAATAAATCAATGACCCATCATCAGGAAGGAGCCCAGCACTTTACATTTGGAGAATGTCGCTGGCATTCTCTGGCTGTTGGGTTTTCCCACTGGCAGCGCACTCCTGACCGTGAATTTTCCGGCAGTGTGGGGCGGCTTCAATGGAAAATCCCATTAACAGGCGTCGGGAATAGAGAATCCCGCTGCCAAGAATCACGGGGAGTGAGGACCGGAACATCCAGCCCCTCCTGTTTCGACTGTTCTTAGTCTTGGGCAAGCACTGGAACTTTATTGAAGAACATCTGGATTATACATGACCTCATCACACAGCAGCAGGTGAAATGCACTGCCCATGATGGTACTGAGGGTCAGTGACCAGGAAGATCCCCAGGTTTGATCGCTGATCTGTGCAAAGTGATCGGAGTACAGTTGGGCCCTTGGGAAGATCACAATCGGACCCGGCAATTCTCTGGTCTGTATCGGCAGCTAGAGCCGGGCTAGGCCCCAACAAAACGGGGAAACGGTGGCCATTTTGCGCCAGTTTTCCTGACGTAAAACGCCACCGTTCCCACGCTGACGTGGAGACAGATTCTCCAAATCGGAGAATCCAGCCCCTGATCTCTCCTGGCTACAACTCCACACCCCGCGGCCGAGCACATTAAGCAGTTGTTATCAACCAGCGACAAGGAACGGCACCTTCTCAGGACAACTACTACTAGAGGTGATCAAATGTCAACCTTGCCTCGCCAGCAATATATACTTTTAAAAAAAAATTTAGAGTTCCCAATTCATTTTTTTCAATTCAGGGGCAATTTAGCGTGGCCAATCCACCTACGCTGCACATCTTTGGGTTGTGGGGGCGAGGCCCACGCAACACGGGGAGAATGTGCAAACTCCACACGGACAGTGACCCACAGCCGGGATCGAACCTGGGACCTCGGCGCCCTGAGGCAGCAGTGCTAACCACTGCGCCACCGTGCTGCCCCTCGCCAGCAATATAGAGAATTGAGAATTTATTTAAATTTAGGCAGCTGCTGTACAGTCAGAGTTGAGGACAAGACGTGACTCATTCGCAAAGCCCTCCACAGTTAGACAGCCTGCTCCCCTTTGCGATCCCGTCCGATACAATTGCCACTTAGGTGAGACTCTGGAGGATGAGCAACCTGGAACTACGGCCAGTGATAAGAGAGTGTCGTCCATCAAAGTGCAGAGGGAAGGCGAGAGACTGAGGCCAAGGTCTTACTGGGGTCACAGAGGAGCCTCAGTGAGAATTGCTGCAACATTCTGCGATTCGGCAGCTTCGCTGCTGGGTGCCGATGTCTGGAACGTTGTACCACTGGATAAAGAAAGCAACTTCAGCACTCCCACTGCTGTAGAATCACAGAAAGTTATTGCACAGGACGAGGCCATTCAGTCCATCTTTCCTGTGCTCATAGAGGCGCCATTTGGCCCATCAAGTCTGCACCGGTGCTTGGAAAGAGCACCCCATCCAAGCTCTTTTGACCGAGCTACCTAATTAGTCTTAATGAACTCTCAGCATAGCCCTGAAATCTTTACCCATTCCATTTTTTGAAAATTACGATCAAGTCTTTTCCTCCTGCCCTTTCTGGCTGCACCTTCCAAATCACAACATCTCGCTGTGGTTACACCTCTCCCCGACTTCAAATTATTTACGACATGCGCCCTCTGGTTACTATCCCTCCCGTCAGTCGAAGCAATTTCCCAGTAATATCCTTCATAATAATTCACAACCTCCCCCACCTCCCTATAACCAAATATCCTTAAAATTCAAATTTAAAAAATAAATGTTTACAGCTCTACATGACAATTTGTGTTAACTCTGACCGATTCAGCATGCAATGCGCACCAACATCCCAACCGTCCCCCGGATACGGCAGAAACCATCCTTTCACATTCCACTCGGAATTCCAACCCTGACAATTACTGAGCTCCTGTGCTGGGGCTGATAAATAGGGGAGCCAGCCAATATGCCAGCTGGGATCTAATGGTGTTCCATCAGACAGCCAGGCCTATCAATAAATAATGTATATTGCGGTTTTTCCTCCAGCCCAGTCTGCTGAGACTACAGTGGATTTCAATCCACGTGTTTTCTCAAGATGATCCTGTGCAATTTACATTACAAACCTGGTAATTTATCAAGTTTTAGCAAGAGGTTTGTTCATTAGATGGTGCAAAATGTGTTGCTTCTGATGCCACAATGTATGCATTTTTAAAATAAATTTAGAGTACCCAATTCTTTTTTTCCCCCCCAATTAAAAGGCAATTTAGCGTGGCCAATCCACCTGCCCTGCACATCTTTTTGGGTTGTGGGGGTGAGACCCACGCAGACACGGGGAGAATGTGCAAACTCCACACACGGACAGTGACCCGGGGCCGGGATTGAACCCGGGTCGTCAGCGCCGTGAGGCAGCAGTGCTAACCACTGCACGCCCGTCAATGTATGCATTTTAAAACACTATAACGTTTAAACACAAGAAAGTCTTTTTTTCCCACTCCATTATTTAAGCTCTCACTTAACTCAAAGAGAATGGGGCGATTCTCCGATATTGAGGCCAAGTGTTCGCACCGTCACGTTTCACGACGGCGCACACAGGGCCCGGACACGACCTATTCTGGCCCCCACAAGAGGCCAGCACGGCGCTGGAGCGGTTCAGGCCGCTCCAGCGTCTTTACGCGGCGCCAAACGGCGCATGCGTAGTTGGGGCAGCCCAATCCTGCGCACGCCGGCCCCTCACCAACATGGAGCCGGTGTTCTGGGGCGGAAGGAGGTAGGCCCGGGGGGGGGGGGGGGGGGGGGGGGCGGGGGCGGAAAGAGGCTGGCCCGCCGATTGGTGGGCCCCGATCGCGGGCCAGACCCCATCGGAGCCCCCCCCCCCCCCCCCCCCCCCCCACAGGCCCCCGATCCAGTGTTCCCACTGGCAGCGACCAGGGGTGAACGGCGCCGCTGGGAACCTGTCGTGTTGTAGCAGCTGCTCGGCCCACCCGGGCCAGAGAATTGCCGCTCGCCGGTTCTCCGAGCGGCCCGGTGCGAATCGCACGGCGCTGGTTTCCGGGGGGGTGGGAGAATCGCGTGCGGGGGTCGGGGTGGCGTGGCGCGATTCGCGTGGCGCCCCGGCGATTCTCCCACCCGGCGTGGGAAGGGAGGGGGGGGGGGGGGGGGGGGGGGGGGAGAGAATAGCGCCCTATATGTTGAAATATTGTTCCTCTCTTGTACTCGCACAAATAACCACCTTCCACCCTCTTGAAATGTGCGCTCATTCGGAACTCTTCTCTCCATGTCTGAACTTGCATCAATTCTCCATCTGAAGGAGGGTGATATGGACTTGCAATGTTAACTCGTTTTTTCTTTCCACAGGTGCTGCCAGACTTGAGATTCTCCAGCGTTTTCTGTTTTCATGTGAAGTCCGCATATCACCCAGCACATTGACCTACACGGATTCACAGTTAAACAACACCTCGACCTTTACAATTCTTATCCTCGTTTTCAAACTCCTCCATGGTCCCCGCCCCTCTCCATCTCTGTAATCTCCTCCAGCCCCCACAACCCGCCAAGGTATCTGCGACTCTCATTCTGGCCTTTTGAATATTCCCGGTTTCAAATCACGCCATCGTTAGTGGCTGGGCCTTCAGCTACTTGGGGCCCCAAGCACTGGAATTTACAACCTAAAGCCTCTCCATTTCTCTTCTCCTCCTCCTCCAAGATGCAGCTTAAAACCTACTTCTTTGACTCAGCTGGTTCCCTGTCTTAATATCTCCTGTTATGGCTCAGTGTTGTTTGACAACACTCTCTGAAACGCCTTGGAACATTTTACTGCGGTCTAAATAAATACCGGCTGTTGCAGTGTCTTCCTGAACGATGAGTGTTAGGAAGCGGGTTGTCCGTTGAATAAAATCGCTGCGGAGTAAAAGTGAGTTGAAATGTTAACTTGGTTTCTCTCCGCACAGATGCTGCCAGTTGTCAGTTTGTCTGTTGATGCCTTAACTCTCGAGCCTGTTCCACCATTCAATTAAATGAAGGCTGATCAGTATCTTGTCCCCATGTCTCACCGAACTCATAAAACCAGGTGTGGAATTTTTCATTCGCCCCAGCCTCAACAGCTGAGAGTTCCAGAACGTTTCTGTTTGTTTGTTTAATGAGGAAGTGCAGACATTCCTTAACAAGCAGAGATTGAGATTAATCGACACTCTCCTCTTGTTGCCTCAGCTAATTCAGCATTACCCAGGAATTGTGCCTGCTCTGTATATCTCGATGAGTTCCACATTCACCACCCGAGGCAGCTACACAGTGTTCCTACCTTTACAGAATTTTCACGGGTTCGTATGGTGTGGAGGGTGGATGGCAAATGATATTGTGGTTTGGAGGCGCTGTGAGAAACTGCTCCGTCTTGGGCACCAGATGCCTCTTTATCCGGGTAAAGTCTCGATACCGGCAGCCGCTATGGTTCCCGGTTACGATGCCCCATATGTCCAAGCAGCTGTTTCACTGTCGGCCACATTAACCATCGCATGGAGACACACTCCACAGCTGCCAAACCAACCTCACTTTTCGTCTAATCGTGGTTTTGGTGAAGTGCTTAGAGATCTTGCTTCTATATTAATGCACTGAAGTCACACAAATATTCTTGCTGCCTGCCCATTACTGCCGCTGTAATGGAATCTCACCATGTAATATTTATTAGGCTGTCTACATCCACAATTCAAGTCACTTCAAGTGGAAATGAATCCGTGACGTTAATGTGATCACATCCATTGCTTGAATTATTTCGACAAAACACGATTCAGAACAAATATTTTCTTCCTCGGGTACCACATTAACGTCCCAACGTAGGTGGGAGACCCTGCGTATAAAAACAACGCCATCTTTTATCTACCTTTTATTTCTACACCAATTGATATCGAAGTTAACGCTGGGATGTGAAGACCATTCACTTTTATATTTGTTAGATATTTTCCCATTATCCATTGAAGGGATGATAAGTAACCAACACAAATATTTCAAAGAGCTGTCATTTTTCTGCAAACAAATTTCTTCCAGGCCCCATTCCCTCGTTCCCATCAATCAGCTTTTGTTTGAGGAGAGAATGGGATGATGCAGTTCATGGCTCTGTGGAGCACGGCTGCCCGGCTGGGCTACATGCAGAGATCCCACTATTCCCGGCTCAAGTGCAGCGGATTGGACAATATTCCCGCCCCCCCCAACCCCCCCCCCCCCCCCCCCCCAACCCCCCCCCCCCCCCCCCCCCCAACCCCCCCCCCCCCCCCCCCCCAACCCCCCCCCCCCCCAACCCCCCCCCCCCCCCCCCCCCCCAACCCCCCCCCCCCCAACCCCCCCCCCAACCCCCCCCCCCCCCCCCCTCTCCACTCCACTCTGCCACACGTGGCTGGGACTGAGGTTACATATGGAAATTGTATTGTTACTATCCTCCCAACTCACTGAAAATGAGCTGAAGTCAGCTTGCTTTTACAGGGAGATGTTGCTGCTGTCCCAACGATGAGCCTGTTTTTCCTGCAATTCTTGGACTCTGCAGAGTGTTTGCTGTTAAGTCCCATCTGTTAATACATTCTGAAGTCAGATGCTAATCTATTATTTTGCACTAAATCTATTTACAGAATGCAACATTGAATATCTCTGCCTCACGCCTAACCAACACGCAGTGTCGCAGAAGTCTCTCTTTATTATGTGCTCAAGTTATCAATACCCTTCTCTTTTTTTTCTAATTAAGGGACAATTTAGCGTGGTCAATCCACCTACCCTGCACATCTTTTGGTTGTGGGGGTGAGACCCACGCAGACAGGCAGCAGGTAGCATAGTGGTTAGCACAGTTGCTTCACAGCTCCAGGGTCCCAGGTTTGATTCCTGGCTTGGGTCACTGTCTGTGCGGAGTCTGCACATCCTCCCCGTGTGTGCGTGGGTTTCCTCCGGGTGCTCCGGTTTCCTCCCACAGTCCAAAGACGTGCAGGTTGGGTGGATTGGCCATGTTAAATTGCCATTAGTGTCCAAAAAATGTTAAGTGGGGGTTACTGGGTTATGGGGATAGGGTAGATACGTGGGTTTCAGTAGGGTGCTCTTTGTATGGGCCGCTTCAGACTCGATGGGCCAAATCTTCTATGACACGGGGAGAACATGCAAACTCCACACGGACAGTGACCCGGGGCTGGGATTGAACCCGGGTCCTCGGAGCAGTGAGGCAGCAGTGCTAACCACTGCGCCACCATGCCGCCCTTGACTCGGAGCGCGATCGAAACTTTACAAGAGGTTAAAAACAAACAGCATCAGACCTTCTGAAGCATGCAAGTTTTTGATCACAGATTTCATTCTAATCCGACAGCATTCCTGTGTGCTGTAGCATCCACCGGGACCGTTGCGCAGCCCCCCCTCCCTCCTGCTTACCTGCTGCACGGCTGCCAGACTCTGCAGCTGGGCGCTGCTCAGGTGCTGCTGCTGCAGGGCGGCTGTCTGCAGCATCAGGTGCTGCTGTTGGGCGGCGTACATCTGCTGGAGGTACTGGGCGGCAGTGTTGGGCTGGCGATGCAGGGCCTGCTGAATCACCTACGCACAGGAGAAACAAAACTCACATTAGCCACAAAATTAACACAAACACCTGGCACAGGGATAGGGAATTTCAACATGATCCAGCTGTGAAACATGATCATTTACCCAGATGCTGACTGATGTCCATTCAGACATCCTTTATAATCCTCGTCATGAAACATTTGGCCAATATTATCCTTAATTAGTCTGAAAGTCTTGGTGAATCATTCCTACTTAGCGCTCAATCGGCCTCATTGCCACTTTCGTGTCCAGTTTTTACTGGCCTACATTCATTTGATAATTTCTTTTTATTTATTTTTTTATTAAAAAAAATAAATTTAGAGTATCTAATTCATTTTTTCCCAATTAAGGGGCAATTTAGCGTGGCCAATCCACCTAGCCTGTATATCTTTTGGTTGTGAGGGCGAAACCCACGCAAACACGGGGAGAATGTGCAAACTCCACACGGACGGTGACCCAGAGCTGGGATCGAACCTGGGACCTCGGTGCCGTGAGGCAGCAGTGCTAACCCACTGCGCCACCGTGCCGCCCTAAGAAAGGCCAGTGGCAAGGTGATCATATGGAACCAGGAATCCCGTGCAACGCTGATCGCCCTCGGAATGCCACACTGCTCCTGTTGTCTTAGCCAGGCCGGGAGCGGTACAATTCCACCCCCCCGGTAAACATCCCAGCCACTGTAACAGGAGAGAGCGTGTGTAAGGTGAGTGCGGGTGTTGTTGAGTAGTCAAGTTGTCAGGTGTGTTGTTGGGCAGGTCCAGTAGTATATAGTTACCCAAGAGTTCGAGACGGCTTTAATCCTTCTAACTTTTCGAATGATTCTGCTGATTTAAATCTGATTATCGGGTGGTTCCAGGAGCAGGGCCATTATACATCGGATGTTTAAACTGGTCAGGCCATTCCAGTGCTGTCCTTGCGCAGTGACCCAATCTGGTGTTAGGACACACAAGCCAGTTTTTTAGCTAGTTAGTTCAGGAACCAGCTAAAAGTTGTCAAATCAGTTCTCTGCAAACCTCTCTCTCCGCTGTGCAGCTGCTAGTACAGCTGTCCTAAAATCTGTGGGGATTGGTGTCTAAATGTTAAAATTACTAACCCTCCTATGGGAAGCTTTACTATGTTAAAAGGTGCTATACAAATGCAAGTTATTGTTGTTTAAAGCACACGCTTATTTTCAGCCAAATCCATTATTCAAACTCCTGAACTTTGTCCTTTTTCAGCTTCAGTCACAGTTTGTGATCAAGGGGATGGAATCGTGAGCTGGGTCCACCCTGCTCTTGCCTGGGAAATGTTAACACCAACAGTCCCATTCTAATTCAGGCGGGTAAGGCAGTACAGGTCATGGATCAAAGCTGGGAATTCCCGGTCCTTATGATTGAGTCTCCCACTGAGAGGAGATTTATCAACTGAATCTTTGGGGCCTGCAGTAAGCAAGGGTGCAATGACTTGGGTTAGCTAAACATTAAAATGCATTTGAAACTTGCATATTTTGATGACGTGGTCGTCACAGGAACTGACCCGACCTTAAGTGACCCTGTCTGGAAAGGTCAAGGTGGCAATAGGTCAGATTCTTTGCAAAGGTTTTGTGAAGGAAATCAAAAGCATATCAAAATCTGCCACCTTTATCAGCGCGTTTCTGATGTCACGTAGCAGGTCAAAAACCGCCCCCTGGACATTCCACAGGCAAAACCCCTTCTCCAGTTAACCAGCAACCTGCACTCATACAGCACCTTCAACGTCAAACTGCCCCTCGGCACTTCACAGGATCTTGAAGAAACAGAGGCTGACACCGAACTGCATAAAGTGAAATTCAGACAAATTGGCACAAGCTTGGCCAATGTGGCAGCTTTTAAGGAGTGTGCGGAATGAAGAAAACAGGGTAGGGGGGCGGAGAGGGGTAGGGAGGGAATTCCAGAGTTCGGGGCCCAGCCAGCTGAAAGCAAGGCTGCCAATGATGGGAGTGATTAATGCTCAAAGAGGCCAAAACCCAAGCAGCCAAAATAGCCCAGAGGGGAGCTGACGAGAGGTCAGGAGGGGTTCGGCAATAGAGTGATTTGAAAACAAGGCCGAGAATTTTAAAAGCACAGTGTAGTTCAGTGAGCGCGGGAGCAATGGGAGCAATGGGAGCAATGGGAGCGCGGGACCTGGGCCCAATTAAAGACAGAGGCAGCAAAGTTTGGATGGCCTCAAGTCGACAGCGGGTAGAATGCGGGAGTGCGGCAAAATTGCCGAGTCTGGAGGCATGATTAAGGGTTTCAGCTGACATGGGGTTGAGGTCAGCGCTATTGCAGAGGTGGAAATAGGCAAAGAAATTTGACTAGGCTCCAGTGAACAAACAAATGCAAGAATCCGGAGCAGGAATAGGCCATTTGGCCCCTCAAACCTGCTCTACCAATTTGATAAGAACATGCTGGATGGATTGCAACCTCTGCTCAGTCTCCCTGTAAACCTAGACTCACTCGTCAGTCAACAATCTAACAGCCTTAAAAATATTCAGCGGCCCAATCTCTGCTGTTGCAGACGGCAGAGAATTCTGCAGACTAACAACTCCGAAACAAATTCCCCAACTTCATCTTAAAAGGGAGAATCCTTGGGAGCGATTTAACGGGAAAAAGCAGAGGCCCG
Source organism: Scyliorhinus torazame (assembly GCF_047496885.1). Classification (NCBI taxonomy): domain Eukaryota; kingdom Metazoa; phylum Chordata; class Chondrichthyes; order Carcharhiniformes; family Scyliorhinidae; genus Scyliorhinus; species Scyliorhinus torazame. The sequence goes on from NC_092722.1 coordinate 3,531,328, forward strand.
TTTGGCCGTGCTTAGCGTTGTCGTTCTCAGTGCAGCAGGTCCCGAGAACAACCCCACTATTAAACGGGTCTCAGCTCACCAGTGCCGGAAGAGATGGGTTTAACTGCCGCCCAAATCTCTCAACACCCCCCGCCCCCCTCCAGCTTCCAGACCCCCCCTCCCCCCACAGCCCAGTGAGGGCGAGATCCAGATCCCGACGTCTCGCGAGATCTCACCAGGCACTCCGAGTGTTGTAAACCGGATGACTGATCGAGTCAGTCAGGCGCGACAAGGACATTCGATCGCACCCTTATTTTTAATCTGTGTAGTTTCCTTATTCTAGATTCCACAGGAGAGGAAACATCCTCAGCATTCACCCGGACAATTAAATCCCCCAAGGTTCGGAAAGGATTCAACTACTTCCTCACAACATCTTAACACGACCCAACTCTCATTTACAGATTATAGAACTGATCATAGAACACATCAGAAAATCCCTACAGTGCAGGAGGCCATTCGACCTATCGAGTCTGCACCGGCCCTTCGAATGAGCGCTCCACCCATATCCGCTCCCCCCGTCCACTCCGCCCTATCCCTGTAACCCCATAACAAAACCTGTATATCCCTGGACACTAAGGGGCAATTTATCATGGCCAATCCACCTAACCTGCACATCTTTGGACTGTGGGAGGAAACCGGAGCACCCGGAGGAAACCCACGCAGACACGGGGAGAAACTGCAAACTCCACACAGACAGTGACCCAAGTTGGGAATCGAACCTGGGACCCTGGAGCTGTGAAGCAGCAGTGCTAACCACTGTGCCACCGTGCTGCCTTTGTCCTGAGCTAATGGTTAGTTAAAAAAAGATTTTGGAGTACCCAATTCATTTTTTCCAATTAAGGGGCAATTCAGCGTGGCCAATCCACCTACCCTGCACATCTTTGGGTTGTGGGGGTGAGACCCACGCAGACACGGGGAGAATGTGCAAACTCCATACGGACAGTGACCCAGAGCCGGGATCGAACCTGGGACCTCGGCGCCGTGAGGCAGGGCTAACGGTTAGTTAGTTGATAATGACCATTGCTCCTCAAACTCCCTCTGCATCATCACATGTGGGCAGATTGTGACTGGTTCTGACCGGTTATTTACACTAACCAAAAGCTGCATGTTCTAGATTAACCACTAAGGTTTGTAGGAGGAATGGTTCACGCTCAGAGTGGGTGCCTCAGACCACACCACAAGCTGGAAGGTGTTAGTAGGGAGTGTGGATGTCCACCTGCTGATAACTGATCGACCGAGAGCTGTGCAAAAGCTCCAGTAACAATGTGGACAGCTGGTGCTGGTAGAACTAGTTTTAAGATATCCCTCCTCACCCTCGGCAGCATGGGGGCTGGATTTCCTTTAAGTCTTTTAACCTGTGACCTGTGTGAACCCAGACGCTGGGTGCCACAGGTTATTCTCCTACAGAAGGCCTCACTATCTAGTCCAATCCATGGTGAATAACCAGCAGAAACAGCAGCTGGTTTATCCTCGCGATAACAACGGCAGAGTTACATTTTTATGGCATCTTTCACTATCGAGGATGTCCCAAACGATTTACAGACATTGGGACTCTTCTGAACTGGAGCATCCGTTCTATTGTCAGAAACTTGCAGTCAATTTGCTCACAGCACGCTCCCTTCAACAATAACGTGGTAACAGCCAGATAATCTTGAATAGTGAGGTTGATTGGGGGATGAATATTGGTCAGGAAACTGGGAGAACTGCCCTACTCTCCTTCAAAACAAGGTCATGGGATCTTTTACATCACTTCAGAAGGAAGCGGAGGCCTTGATTTAATCCAAAAGGTGGATGAGTTTATGTAGCACCTGTCAGGTGATCAAAGATTATTCCAAGACAAATCACAAAGGCAAGAGAAAAAGTAGGATATGCGGCTGAAGGGGGTGATTGTAGAACATACACAGCTGGCTATGTTAACTCAGCACAGAGCCTGTGACCGAGCTGGAATCTCGGTCCTGGACAGCCACTTATTGAAGGACAATCAGAAGTGAGACTCAACCAGTTTCCAATTGTTTGGATAAAGCTACGGCAAATCATACTCAACAGACAGACGTCTCTCCTTACACGAGAACAAGTTGACGTTGCGATGTGGCTTTAAATGCAATGTGACTTAGAAAATCCCAACAAATCACATCCCAGCTCTTCACAGATTAAATGAAAGGAGCCATTAAACTGCACATGGACCTACTCTGCGCGCCACATACACGACAGGATACACAAAGCAGCTCCCTTCCACCAGCTCGCATTCAAGCATTGTTCTGCAGCTGCGTGCTATCACTTTAAATCAAAATGTGGCCCCGCTAAAAGCATCAGGCTCCAGCCTCCGAACAGATGCAAGCAGGCAGTACACTTTGCCAAGTGATCCTTCACAGTCTGCTCATTATGAGCTGTAACACAATACTAAACAAAGGCTCCAAAATAAATTGTCCTTTCTGCTCTGTGCCATGCACTAGCCCGAGTATTTGCTTTCTCAAATCTGCAACAGGATCCCATCCCAGTCTCAACTGAGAATTATGGAGAAGGCAAAACGGAATAGATTTTGCTGCAAAAAAAAAACCCGTCCCTTTACAAAAAATCATTTCCAATTAATAATTGGTAACTACGACACATTTTTAATAGCAACATCGCTGACCACTTTTCAATGCAGTACCACACCGGTTTCCAGCCAGCACAACAACGATCGAGGTGACACAAAACGTCCAAAGCAGCGAAGATTAAAAGAGCGATGAGATAGGTTACTCACAACATAGTCCAGCAGGACAATCAAACCGGCTCTGTTGAAAAGATCAAAGTCTCTTGGCTTGCGAACACTCTGCAGCCTCAGTTTATTTTCCAATCAGGTACAGGGAATACTGTTAAGACGCCTTCATATCTATTTGCAGTTACTGGTCTCGGTGTAAGATTATACTCACAAAGACCAGAATTTAAGGAGGAATCCGAGTTCTACCACAAAGCTCTGGCTGATTATTTCGGGGAAAATCAGCCCTGTGCCTCACAGCTTCAACTCAAATGCAAATCTCGCTGCCACAATGACTCGAATCATTTCTTTTGTGCCTGAATGACTGTCAGCTCTGCAAGCCCTCACGTAACCAGGCGACCAAATGTGGAGAGGGGTTACTGGTTTAACCCAATAATAAAGAGAGGGAGAGCGATGACCTCTGAGCTGGCGTGGCCTCTCCAGACCCGACCCCAAGAGGCAATTTTAAAAAATCTTGAAGTTTCAAAAAAACAAAAATCGAACAGTTCAAAGCTGGACGTTTGCCAAGTGGAAAATATGCTCACAATATTTGGGCATTTTTTCATGGTAATGAAGCCTAGCCAATGACACACTGATTCGAAGGAGTAACAAAAAGAGCTAAGCATTCATCGAAAGGTGATAGGTCACAGCTGGTAACCATAGTGATTGCTTTATTCTGGGCCATCCATTAATCTCCCCACACACACATACACACGTTGGACTGATGAATGGGGAAGCCATTTAAAAGAATCAGCTCTGGTTAAGGGTCCAAATCCTTTGTTCTGTGGTGACAGACTTTATCCTTCACTTTGAGGGGAGAGGTCAGATGTCCAAGATATGCCTTCTTTCCCCTCCAGCACATCTAGTTTTCACTACAAGTTAAGACAATTGTTGACAGGACAGAACGTCGTCCCTCCAGAGGAAAATGATACGAGAGTGAAGACTGGGATCATATTCTTATTGGCTGGAAAACGGAGGCTGCTCCTTTCCAACACATTTTGAATCGCTCAAATGCTTCGTTTGTGTAAGAAACATACACACCACCAGTCGGTCAGTGTCTGCCAGGAAAAACTACTTCCATCAGGACAGAAAACTTTTAATTTTGAGTTCTCAAGGAAATGTCTCCATTTATTAAACCTTCAGTTCATATATTTCCTCTCCCCTATCTTCCTATCAAAGTCTTCCACCTCAAATTTCTCCTCATTAAAATTCATCTGAGAATCTCTCTGCCCAGGCTCGTCACAGCCGAGCAAACTTTATTTGTGTGATTTCTCTAAATCTTTGAGAGAGAAAAGCAATAATAGTGCTACCTGTGGGGGAAGACTATTCTTTATATTCTTCCAGTCTGACTAATATCCATTAACCATTAATCCCTGCTTTGTGTCCTTTGACCAATGTCCGTTCCCTCCGTATGGATACACACCTTTTAATAGACAGCACCTTCATTTAATCAAGAGGCTGTAGCTGGACTGATTGTATCTTTACATCTGTGAATTAATTATATTGGGTGTCCTGGAGTTTTGAAACATATCGAACATTCTATAGGCGGAGCCAATTTATCACTTTTTCTTTTTTCTTTTAAATTTAGAGTACCCAATAAATTTTTTCCAATTAAGGGGCAATTTAGCGTGGCCAATCCACTTACCCTGCGCATCTTTGGGTTGAGGGGTCGAAACCCACGTAGACATGAGGAGAATGTGCAAACTCCACATGGACAGTGACCCAGAGCCAGGATCGAACCTGGGACCTCGGCGCTGTGAGGCAGCAGTGCTAACCACTGTGTCACCGTGCTGCCATATTGTTCATTTAAATTTCTCCAGTCTTTGATTGGCTCCATTTATTGGCTTTGACATTTGCCATGTACAGTGATACAAATATTCAGCCATCTTGGAAGCTGCAGTTTCAACTCACTGGAATGTTACCTCAATCTTTTTAAAATCCAGTCCAGTCAGTAAATACATTGTCGTTCTTAAAATAAAGTTTGGCTTCATAATAATCAGAGACAATCTGGAATGTGAATAATTGTGTTCCATCCTGGGGCAGAGGCAAGAACCATTTATTTTCCTATTCCGATGTTCTAAGCGATGACCATTTAGTGGTACAAATGTGCCGGAGACCCAGGTCTGGATGTTCTGGCCCCGTCGCGGCAGGTTCCCCGTGGCGGAGCGATTCAAATTTCCCATTGGCTTCCTGCCATAGAGAGGAGCTGGAAAAGCCTGCCCCTCCCTCGTGTCTTTCGGTATCAGTGACGGGTGCAATGGGTTCGCGGGAGCCCATCCTGTGAGATGCACGATAAATGACCACTAAAGCGAGGTTGTAGTCCTAAGCTACATGTTTCCCCCAGCAGCTCATGTACAGAATGAAGGCTGCTGGGGCGGCACGGGCTCTTATACCCTGCCTAGCAGGGCGGAGCTACCATACAGTTTGACCAATGGGAAACATACAATATCTACCAATGGTGTTCCAGCATTACCAGGTACCGTAATACCTCTATACAGACTACCACATTCACCCCCTGTTAAAAAAAAAAAAAAGAGTCCGGCGGGGGTGGTGGCCTGATATTACAACATGGCAGAAATTATAGTTATGGAGGTACCGTAATACCTCCGTACAGCATTTTGTAGCTATTTACAATTCTATTTACAATTTATGATTCATAATTAAGTATACACTTTAAAATGACGCAATCAGTCGATCGGGGGCCCTGGTCATCCTCTGATCGTCGGAGCTTCGGTGGTGACTCCGGTGGAGGCTCGGGCGTCTGTGATTCCGGGAGGGTAGCCTCGATCTCTGTGGCAGCTTCGACACCCCTAGACGGCGCTGGTAGGGAAAACGGTTGACCTGGGAAGGGAGCGTCTGCGGGGTGCGTCGGTGGGTGGGGGGGCCTAGACGAGGCCGGCAGAAGGACCGATCCTCCTGTAAGGTGCACTGGTGGGAGGGACGGTGGGACTGGTGGCTGGGGTGTGCATGGGGCTCCGGCGGGCGCCAGGTCTCTTAGGGAGACCGTATCTTGTCGGCCATTGGGGTACGCCACGTAGGCGTACTGGGGGTTAGCGTGGAGAAGATGGACCCTCTCGACCAACGGGTCCGACTTGTGCGCCCACACGTGTTTTCGGAGCAGGATGGGTCCGGGAGCTGCCAGCCAGGTTGGGAGCGAGGTCCCAGAGGAGGACTTCCTGGGGAAGACAAGGAGACGTTCGTGAGGTGTCTGATTGGTGGTCGTACAAAGCAGTGACCGGATGGAGTGGAGGGCATCCGGGAGGACTTCTTGCCAGCAGGAGACTGGGAGGTTCCTGGACCGTAGGGCCAGTAGGACGATCTTCCAGACCGTTCCGTTCTCCCTCTCTCCCTGTCCGTTACCCCGGGGGTTGTAACTGGTCGTCCTGCTCGAGGCGATGCCCTTGCTGAGCAGGAATTGATGCAGTTCGTCGCTCATTAAGGAGGACCCCCTATCACTATGTATGTAAGCGGGGAACCCGAACAGCGCAAAGATACTATGGAGGGCCTTGATGACTTTGGTTGCGGTCATGTCGGGGCAGGGGATGGCGAATGGGAACCGGGAATACTCGTCAATCACGTTCAGGAAGTACGTGTTGCGGTCGGTGGAGGGGAGGGGGCCTTTGAAGTCCATGCTGAGGCGTTCAAGGGGACGGGAAGCCTTTATCAGGTGCGCTCTCTCTGGCCGGTAGAAGTGCGGTTTGCACTCCACGCAGATTTGGCAGTCCCTGGTGGCTGTCCTGACCTCCTCGATGGAGTAGGGCAGGTTGCGGGTCTTGATAAAGTGGAAAAGGCGAGTGACCCCCGGGTGGCAGAGGTCCTCGTGGAGGGCTCGGAGGCGGTCCACTTGTGCGGTGGCACATGTGCCGCGGGGACAGGGCGTCAGGAGGCTCGTTTAGCTTCCCGGGACGATACAAGATCTCGTAGTTGTAGGTGGAGAGTTTGATCCTCCACCGCAAGGTCTTGTCGTTTTTATCTTGCCCCGCTGTGCATTATCGAACATGAAAGCAACCGACCGTTGGTCAGTGAGGAGAGTGAATCTCCTGCCGGCCAGGTAATGCCTCCAATGTCGCACAGCTTCTACTATGGCTTGTGCCTCTTTTTCGACTGAGTGGCGGATTTCGGAAGCATGGAGGGTACGCGAGAAGGCGGCCACAGGTCTGCCCGCTTGGTTGAGGGTGGCCCCAGAGCTACGTCAGATGCGTCGCTCTCGACCTGGAAGAGGAGGGACTTGTCGATGGCGTGCATCGTGGCCTTTGCAATGTCTGCTTTGATGCGGCTGAAGGCCTGGCGGGCCTCTATCGACGGGAAAAACTGTGGATTGGATCAGGGGACGGGCCTTGTCCACATAGTTGGGGACCCACTGGGCATAGTAAGAGAAAAAACCTAGGCAGCGCTTAAGGGCCTTGGAGCAGTGAGGGAGGGGGAACTCCATAAGGGGGCGTATGCGTTCAGGGTCGAGGCCTATAACTCCATTTTGCACTACGTAGTCGAGGATGGCCAGGCGGTCGGTGCTAAACACACATTTATCCTTGTTGTATGCAAGGTTAAGGATTTTTGCGGTCTGGAGGAATTTTCGTAGGTTGGTGTTGTGGTCCTGCTGGTCGTGGCCGCAGATGGTGACATTATCGAGATACGGGAATGTTGCCCCGTAAACCGTACCGGTCAACCATTCGGTCCATCTCGCGCTGGAAGACCGAGACCTCGTTGGTGACACCGAAGGGAACCCTTAAGAAGTGATAGAGCCGCCCATCTGCCTCGAAGGCAGTGTATTTGTGGTTACTAGTGTGGATGGGGAGCTGGTGGTAGGCGGACTTAAGATCCACCGTGGAGAAGACCTTATAATGCGCGATCCTGTTTACCAGGTCGGATATGCGGGGGAGAGGGTACACGTCCAGCTGCGTAAACCTGTTGATGGTCTGACTAGTCAATGACCATCCGATGCTTCTCCCCTTGAGCTCCACTACTTGAGCTCTCCAGGGACTGTTGCTCGCTTCAATGCCTCCATCCCTCAGTAGCCTTTGGACCTCTGACCCAATAAAGATCCGATCCTGGGCACTATACCGTCTGCTCCTGGTGGCGACGGGTTTGCAATCCGGGTGAGGTTCGCAAACAGGGAACACGGATCGACCTTGAGGGTTGCTAGGCCGCAGACAGTGAGGGGGGGGGGGGTATAGGGCCGCCAAATTTGAAAGTTAGACTTTGGAGATTACACCGGACGTCTAAACCTAGGAGTGTGGCCGCGCAGGTGGGGAAGGACGGAGAGTCGGTAATTTTTAAACTCCCTTCCCTGGACTGTGAGGTTTGCTACACAAAACCCCTTTATCTCTACTGAGTGGGAACCGGAGGCTAGGGAGATTTTTTGATTAATGGGGTGGACGAGGAGAGAGCAGCGCCTTACCGTGTCGGGGTGTATGAAGCTCTCTGTGCTCCCAGAGTCGATTAAGCAGGACGTCTCGTGCCCGTTGATTAGTACAGTTGTTGTAGCAGTTGAGAGTGTTCGAGGTCGGGACTGATCCAGAGTCACTGAGGCTAATCGCAGCAGTTGAGTGTTCTCTTCGGGCGGTGTATGGTCAGCCGAGCTGGTCCTGGGAGTCCATCCAAGATGGCGGCTCCCATTGGTCACACATGGCTGGGGGCGCACAAAATGGCGGCGCCCATCCATCGAACGTGGCGTTCGCAGGACAAGATGGCGGCGCCCGGGGGCCGCACGTGGCCCTGGAGTACGAAGATGGCGGCGCCCGCTGGCCGCATGGGGACAGTGGAGAGGTTTGTGGTGGCGGTCCGCATTCGCCGCCGGAGACCGCGGCGACCGCACGGGCCTGGCATACCACCACGAAGGGGTCCTTTTTACCGCATCCCTTGCAGGTGGATACGCGGGCCGGGCAGCGCTGCCGGGGGTGCTTGACCTGCCCGCAAAAGTAGCAGCGGGGGCCCCCAGGGTTGCCAGGCCGCCTTGCAGCACAAGCTTGTGGGGTGATAGGTGATGTCTCGGGGTCGGCCGCGGGGGGGGGGGTTCCACGCTTCCTAGGGGGCGGCCGCGTGGTCGGGAACGTAAGCGCGGGCGTTTCTGGAGGCCACATCCAGGAAACCTGCAAGGGCCCGTGCCTCCTTGAGGCCTAGGGTGTCTTTTTCCTGCAATCGCTGGCGGATTTGGGAGGACAGCATACCTGCCACGAAAGCGTCCCGGATCAAGAGTTCTGTGTGGTCGCTCGCCGAAACTTGCGGGCAGCTGCAGTTTCTCCCCAACACCAGCAGTGCACGGTAGAATTCTTCCAGCGATTCCCCAGGGATTTGTCGCCTCGTTGCTAGCAGATGTCGGGCGTAGACCTGGTTTACCAGGCGAATATAATGTCCTTTTAGCAGCTCCATTGCTGCATCGAAGTCTTTCGCGCCCTCGATGAGGGTGTAAATTTCCGGGCTCACCCTCGAGTGCAGGACTTGCATTTTCTGCTCTCCCGTGGGTGTGGTTTTGGCCATTCCGAGATATCCTTTAAAACACGCCAGCCAGTGCTTGAAGATTGCCGCTGAGTTCGCCGCATGGGGGCTGAGTTGCAGACACTCCGGCTTGATTCGGAGCTCCACCCTTTTAAATCTAGCTTATTAAATTGATGCACGATCAATGACCACTAAAGCGAGGTTGTAGTCCAACTGAAGGCTTTAATAAGCTAGATGTTTCCCCCAGCAGCTCAGGTACAGAATGAAGGCTGCTGGGGCGGCACGGGCTCTTATACCCCGCCTAGCAGGGCGGAGCTACCATACAGTTTGACCAATGGGAAACATAATATCTACCAATGCTGTTCCAGCATTACCAGGTACCGTAATACCTCTACACAGACTACCACATTGTGGTAAGCTGCATCTGGAGATTTTCCCCATTACAGAAAGAAGGTAAAAGCACCATCACATTGAGACTGCATCATGACCCTGTTATCCAGTAAAAACTGTGTCAATGAAAAATAGGCGAGATCGACTAGTTTGAATGCACCATGAACAAAGGGCAATAGAAATCAAACATTACACATGAAAGCTACAATTTCTGATCTGTATCGGTCAATGATGCCGAGAGTAATGGAACACGTTATCCAATTGATCAATGGGACTCTGTTCTCTCATTAAGAAAGTGTTATTGACAGCAGCAATATTTACCAAAAGACGCTCTTACCAAACAAAGGTGTGCTTTAATGATTGGACCATTTGCCAGGTGCTTGTTAAGGCCTCCCATTGGGAAAGACAAGAAGTGCTCGGAGACTTGTGCTGTTTTGCAAATGCTTCACCTAGCAACAGTTTCCAGTGATTCCTGATCACCAATGATGTAATGGTGATTTGACACAAACCTCCAGCGCTGTCTCTAGGGCGTCGTTTTTGAAAACACCAAATTGCTCCACCCCCTTTCTTTAAAAAAAAAAATTCGAGTACCCAATTAATTATTTTCCAATTAAGGGGCAATTTAGCGTGGCCAATCCACCTACCCTGCACATCTTTGGGTTGTGGGGGAGAAACCCACGCAGACACGGGGAGAATGTGCAAACTCCACACGGACAGTGACCCAGAGCCGGGATCGATCCTGGGACCTCGGCGCCGTGAGGCAGCTGTGCTAACCACTGTGCCGCCGTGCTGCCCCTCCACCCCCTTTCTTGAAGGCGGTGACTCATGTGGTCCTGCAGCTGTGTCTCTGAAAACCCTCCGTCACATTTACTAAAAGAATGTCCAGGCATCAGAAAAGGTGCAAAACAAGATTCACGAGGATATTACAAGAACATAAAAAGGTTATAATCATCAGGAAAGAGGAGGGCTAGAAAAGACCGCGGGGTTTGACATTGTGGAGAGTTTTGGTATGTCGAGACATTCTGGGGTCTACCCTGTGGGGAGACCGGAGATATGGGTCAAAAGCACAACACAGTCACTCATAAATCTAATGGAGAATTCAGAAGAAATGTCTTTCACCCAGGGAGTGGGGAGAATGTGGAACTCGCTCCCAGAGGGAATGGGGGAGAATGTGGGACTCGCCCTCACGGGCAGTGGGGGAGAATGTGGGACTCGCTCCCAGAGGGAGTGGGGGAGAATGTGGAACTCGCTCCCACAGGGAGTGGGGGAGAATGTGGAACTCGCTCCCATGGGGAGTGGGGAGAATGTGGGACTTGCTCCCAGAGGGAATGGGGGAGAATGTGGAACTCGGTCCCAGAGGGAGTGGGGGAGAATGTGGCACTCGCTCCCATGGGGAGTGGGGAGAATGTGGGACTTGCTCCCAGAGGGAATGGGGGAGAATGTGGGTCTCACTCCCAGATGGAGTGGCTGAGTTGAACAGTATTATTAGATTAAAGAGAAGCTGGTTGAACATGAAGGAGAATGGAATAGTAGAATATGGTGATTGGGCAAAATATGTTGGGAGGTGGCTAATGTGCAACCTGCACAGCACAGTACAGCTGGGCAGAATGGCCTGTAAATGTGGATTAAGGAGTAGAAGTTATATTTTGAATAACAAAGTGGGTCGAGGTTTAATTCAGCAACTAAAAATGGTCATCGGAGCAATTTTGGTTTCTTTACAAATACCACCACCTATTGACGGAAGGTAGTATGACAGACAGTCAGTTTTCCCATCTCATTTTAAAAGTGAATTAAATTGTAAGAGATTACAAGATAATACATTTTACAAAATAATGTTCCGACAAGTTTGTTTCGAGTGAATTTATGTAAAAAGAGTTCATTCAATTAACTGCCCTGGAGCTAAAACGTCCGCCCTTTCCAACAAACCTCAGAGTAACAAGGCCGACTGCTGGACTCTGCTCCCGCCCCAAGGCCAGTGAGATGGGATGAACTGGGAATCCCCACAAAGTCACCCTCCGGAATGTTGGTGCATCCTCAGTAGGAATAGGCCCAATGGTCCTCCTCCCGGAACGAGAGGCTTGTCCCATGAGGAGGGAGCGAGTAGAATGAGCCTCTGGATTTGGAAGAATGAGGTGTAATCTCACTTAAAAAGTTGAAAATTCTGAAAGAGGACTTGACAGAGGAGGCGCTAGGGAACGAGATCACAATGACCAGGAAATGGATCAAGGCGAGGGGAAATTTCTTCACTCGAGGATTGAGAGTCTTTGAAATTCTCAGATAGGTCCTGGAATTCTAGGATAGTTCTTTGGACACTATGGAAATTGGATGGAAAGTGACGTGGAGTAGAAGATCTTCAGCCATGATGAGACTGTCACTATCACAATATCTTCTTTAAAACATTTTTTTAGAGTATCCAATTCTTTTTTTTCCCAACCAAGGACCAATTTAGCGTGCCCAATTCACCTACGCTGTACATCTTTGGGGCTGTGGGGGTGAGACCCACACAGACACGGGGAGACACTATCAACTAGGGTTCAAACAATACAAAGGGAACTGAGGGAGAAAAATTTGTGCAGTGTGTCCAAGAAATGTTTGTTTCAACCATTTAGTGACAACCCCAATGAACGGGAGGAGATGCAATTCCAGACCTAGTCTTGGGGAACGAAGAAGGTAAGTGGGTGAAGTGACCGTTAGCGACCATATCGGGGAAGTGATCACAATTCAGTGAGATTCAGTACCACCATGGAAAAGGACAGAGATAAAGCAGCAGTAAAAACTTTGAACTGGGGGAAAGCAAATTTAGCAGAACGAGAAGGGGCTTGGCTGAAGTGGACTGGAGGATACATCTGTGGAAAACTAGTGGGAAGTACTAAAAAGAGATCCTAAATGTTCAAAGTACTCATGTTCCCTCTAAATAAAGCGATACTGCCAAATCTAGACCCCCCCTGGTTGTCTCGAGGAATACAGGGAAGATCAAACTGAAAACAAGTGTGTCCTATAGGTAGCCTAAACGAGTATAGGAAGTGCAGGACAAAGTCAAGAAGGAAATAAGGAGATCAAAGAGAGGGCGTGAAAAAAGATTAGCAAACAAAGTTAAAGAAAACCAAAGATGTTTTGCCAATATATTAAGGAAAATGTGGGGCCTATCAGAGATAAAGAAGGGAACTTGCGTGTAGATGCAGGGGCTGTGGGAGGGGTTTAAATTAATATTATGTCTCTGTGTTTTCAAAGGAAATGGATAATGCAGATATAGTCGTCCAGGAGGAACACTGAGCTGCTAGATGGGATAATCATAAAGAAAGAGGAAGCACTCGAATGATTGAAATCCTTGGAAGTTGCTAAGTTGCCAGGACCAGATGGATTGTTTCCAAGGCTTCTGAAGGTCCAGGGAGAAGATAGCAGATGCTCGGAGGATGATTTTCCAATCCTCACTAGACACAGGGGAGGTACCAGAGGACTGGCGAAATGCAAACATGGTTCCATTATTTAAAAAAGGGATCGAGAGGCAGCACGGTGGCACAGTGGGGCGTTAGACGGCAGTGCTTTTGATGGCGGCGCGGGGGCGCTAGACGGCGGGGGCGCTAGACGGCGGGGGTGGTGTATTAGATAGCGGGGTATTAGTGCTACGGGACTCTGTTCCCATTTGGTTAGGTCGGACCCTGCATCTCATTAACTCCCTGGAAAACACTTCCTGATTTGAGGCACCATCAGATCTTCCGGGCACCTCCTCTGCTCCAATGAGAACAATCTGGGTCACCAGCTGGGTCCAGATAATTGCTTGATACCATTTTAATAAATCTCCTCTCCACCGTTTCCAAGGCCTTGACAACCTCCCTAAAAGAATGAGATGCCCAGAATTGGCCACAATTGTCCTGCGCGGCCTGTTTAATGTGTGCAGTCTGCCCCTCCATTCAGAAATCCACATCTCCCATATGCCAAAGCCCCTCAATTTGTCCTGCCACCTTTGAAAGGGTTGGTACCCACCCACTCCCACATCTCCTGACCCCGGTCAACTCGGGAAAGCACTGTGCTGGATACGTGCGACGTCACACAAGCGCCAACTACCTCGGTTTTCAAGAGAAAGAACAAAAGGATCGCTCCCCCTCCCCCAACCCAAACAGGAGCCCCACTTCCAGTGCCGGGGGCAGTGCCCGGCCAGGACTCTCTCCCGCCGTTGCCAGGTCGCAATGTTAATGTTTGGTAATGGAGTTCCCCCTGGTCTTTCATGGCGGGAACCTCATTACGTCATTGGCAGGAGGGCAGCGGCAAACTGAACGGGAACTCCAGCTGGAGTAATAGTTGTTGAGGACTCCCGCTGGATTCTCCGCCCCCACTGGCCTTCCTGCCTGCCGGAAATTGGCAGCAGGGAATCCCAGACATTGCCTTCCTCACTCTCCCTGCCAAAATGGATCGATTCCCATTCCTCGGCATTAATGAGCCCCTCCCATTTCACCAATCTCTTTCGGTCCCTCTGACGTCCGGTATTTTCCTTCTCATTCTTTACAATTCCAGGTTTCACAACATCTGCAAACATTGAAATTGCGTACCCAAGTGCAGATTATTAATCTACAGCAACACTGGCCCCTGGAGGTCATCGCTGTATACTGCAGTCCCTCCAGTGTGAAAAGCAACCTTTCCCCTGAAGTGAATCCGGGGGGTGGGATTCTCTCAGCCCGGGGAAGGGCCGGAGAAACCCCGCAACCTGTGCGAATCGTAGCGCGCCGCCCCGATGCCGGCACGCGATTCTCCGCTCGGCGCGGCGCCTCGAGGCCAGCCCGACGATTCTCGGCCCATCCCGCCATAAAAACGGCGAGTCCCGCCGGCGCCGTCCACACCTGCTCTCAGCCGGCGGGAACCCGACGTGGGAGGGTGGCCCGCGATCGGGGCCCACTGTTGGCTGGCGGCCCCTGTAGCCCTGCGCCTTGTTGCGTCGGGGCCGGCGTGTTGTAGGAAGCCACTGCGCATGCGCGAATCCCGGGCGCCCAGTTGACGCCGGGATCAGCAGCTGGAGCAGCGTGGACCGCTCGGGGCCAGAATTGCTGATCCTGAGGCCATGTTGTCGACGTCGTTTCCGACAGTGTCAACACTCAGCCTCAGGATCAGAGAATCCCGCCCCCGATTCTCGGCACTGGGATTATCGGTCCTGCTGCTGGGAATGGGAGATTCGGCTCAGTGCCAAATTCTCCGTCCTCACCAGCAGCGAGGCGGACTCAGGATTTCTGTCCTTTACCAATTACATAATCAGGAAGCCCCTGCCCCTTTTAATCCAGTGGGCTTCGATTTTACTGACAAGCCTATCATGTTATAATTTATCAAATGTCTTTTCAGAGTCAATATTGACATCATCTGCTCCACTTCCATCAACTCTCCCGTGTTTCAAAGATTTCAATCAAGTTCGGAAAACAGGATTTGACATCAACAGATCTGAGCTGGCTTTCAGCTATTTTAAAATACATTTAGAGAACCCAATTCTTTTTTTTCACAATGAAGGGGCAATTTAGCGTGGCCAGTCACCTAGCCTGCACATCTTTGTGTTGTGGGGGCGAGACCCACGCAAACACGGGGAGAATGTGCAAACTCCACACAGACAGTGACCCGGGGCCGGGATCGAACCCGGGTCCTCGGTGCAGTGAGGCAGCAGTGCTAACCATTTTTCCAATTACATGTTGATTTTGTCTCTAAATGTTTCCCCACTGGTGACACGAAGGTCATCGCCTTCCCCTTTTTTGAACAGGGATGTAACATTTGCAATCTTTCAGTCCCCCGGAGCGGCTCCCGTATCGAAGGAAGGATTGACTCATTGTGGTCAGAATGTCCACAGTTACCATCCTAACTGCCCTCAGCATTCAGGATGCCTTCCATCCGCACCAGATGGCTTTTCTACTTGGGAGTGCTGCTGCCATTTTTAGAACTTCTTCGAATTATTTTTTCCCCGGTTCCATTTCTCTATTACCTTCTCCTTTACTGTAACATTGGCAGCATACTCACCTTTGGCGCCAGAAATGGAAAGTACTAATTTAATACCTCAGCTAGGCTTTCGGCCTCCTCACGTTCTCCTTTTCCGTCCCTAATTAGCCCCAATTCCTTGTGATTATGGTTTTGCGATCAGCATGTTTATTAAGAGACTTGTGACTGCTAATCTAGTCTCACATTCGCCTGTTCCTTCACCTCTTCTTTCTGTTGCCTCCTGTACTTTCTGCAGTTTGGTTCTCTACTGGGTTATATATCTGACATCGATCATTCTCCCAGCATACATTGCTTTTTAGGCTAAAGGCGGAGACAGCTGATTCGGGATTAGGGATTCTAATTGCCCTTCAAACGGAGTAGCTTGCCAAGCCATTTCAGAGATCAGTTAAGAGTCAACTACATCGCTGTGGATATGAGGTCGTATGTAGGCCAGACCGGGTAAGGACAGCAGATTTCCTCCCCTGAAGAACATTAGTGAACCCACTGGGTTTTAAATGACAATCGACAATGGTTTAATGGCACCATTAAGACGACTAGCTTTCAGTTAATGAATTAACTGAATTACATTTAAATCCCACAGTTGCCGTGGTGGGATTTGAACCTGCCCCAGGGCTATAGCCTGGTCTCTGGATTACTAGTCCTGTGACGTCACACGGGGCCACCTTTTCACATCACCCTGCAGCGATCACGGAGCTGCATTCTGTGCAGCCTCACGATTCGCTCTCTTCACAGTGTAGCTCAAACCATCTGCTTGTTGTGTTGTGTAATTTGGAACAACACAAGCTGCCATTTGATGCAGTTTTTAGTAAAAGATGCTCCAGACTTTGAAGTGAGTTCAATGTGTTTTATTGAACTATTAGCACAGTTCTCAATGAGTTCGACTCTCTGCTAATCTAAATGTAGTAACTCAGTCCAACTGAACCAGCCTTGCCCTAAGCCACGTGCTGGGGTGTGATGCTGAGGATACACCCTGGGCGGAATTCTCCCCCCACCACGCCGGATGGGAGAATCGCCGGGTGCCGCTCGAGTCCCGCCACGCCGCCCCGGCACGCGATTCTCCCACCCCCCCCCCCAAGCTGGCGCGGCGAGAATCACGGCTGGCCGCTGGGAGAATTGCCGCTCGTTTGTAACAGGCGAGCAGCGACTCTCCGGCCTGCCCAACACAACACGTTCCCGTCGGCACCGTGCACACCTGGTCGCTGCCGGCGGGAACAGCGCGGGAACGCTGGGGGGGCCACCTGTGGGGGGGGGGGGGCTCTAAAGGGGTCTGGCGATCGGTGCCCACCGATCAGCGAGCCGGCCTCTCTGAAGGAGGACCTCCTTTCCTCCGCCGCCCCACAAGATCCATCCGACATCTTCTTGCGGGGCGGCCGCAGGGCGCATGCGCGGGTGACATCGTTTACATGGTGCCGTCCGCTTCATTTACGTGGTGCTGCTTTTACGCGGTGCCAAGGCACGTAAATGACGCAGCGCCGCTCCTAGCCCCCCGGGGGCGGGAGAATAGGGGGCTGGGAGCGGCCTCCAAAGCCGGAGTGAAACTCTCCGGTTTTCACTCCGGCGTCGGGACTTAGTCTCCCGATGGGAGAATTGCGCCCGGTGTCTCACTCTTTAGGTGTTGGTCTGTGGAAAGAGGCGGGGTGTGAGTGCCTCATCCCCTTTATAGTGAGATACCACCCCTGAGTGTCCTGACTGCTCATTGGTCGTGTCCTAATCCATGTGTTCATTAGCTGCATGTTTGCATATCGTGACAATGCTCACGTCTGGACTCGGAAAGTCAACTCTTACCTGCACAGCCTGGCGGTCAGGGAGGCTACTGTAGACCGATATCTGAGGTACTTGCTGACGTCCGCTGCTGTTGGCACTGGTGGTGGTTGGGATCTGTTCATTCTCCATGCTGGCACCAAGGGCAAGACCCACTCAGCACACAAAGCGGTTCAATTCGTCACGTTCCCGCTGCACCTGAAACAAAGGAAAAACTCATAAAGGAAAGGATTCTCCCGGTGGCAAAGATTTGCAAAAAGCTGTCACATCTCTCAGCGAGAGAAGGGAGATCTCCCAGCTTTCTGCTTTGCTCTCGTTACATAAAATCTGATGTCTCTGACGGGAGGAAAACCAAGAAGCAACTGGAATCTCCGGATGAAGCAGGAATCAGTGAGTGAATCACTCTGGCTGATATCACATTAAACAATCTGCCAAAGGAACTCACCTCGCTCAGCTCATACACGGCTTTCCGAGAGCTGGTGAATCTTTCCACAAAACTCAAGCAGGCTGCAAGATTCAGTCCGATTGACAATTTGGTTGTGAACGTGCTGCAATGACGCGTGTTGCCAGTTGATGGCAGTGTGCACTGCAATTCGTCTAAAGTCACAACAGGGTATTCTGGAAAAGGCATCATTGGCCCTCCAGGAGTGGCGTAATAAACCCACTAGGGCAGCTTTTCACCAATCGTCTCCAAGCTAACTATTTCCGAATATTTATGCACCAAGCTAATCGTTTTCCATTCTTTAGTTTGTGAGAATCCAAAAAAACTCAATCAATCCAGGTCTGGGTGACAGCATCATTGTCGAATAACAACCTCGAGTTAATAATAACCTCATGCACTAGAATTCACCCCTCATGTGACTGCCTGCTGTGATGGGGCAACACCAAGGGGCCACAATTAAACCCCTTTTGTTGATAATTCTCCCACATTTTAAAAAAAACTGTCCCTTTTTTCTCACAGGATTATCTTAACCGAGATAATCGACAGGAGGTGTTAAAGCCTTCATGAAATCATCACATGGTGACAGCACATTCTAATCCCAGACCCCTGACAAAATAAAACGTACTGCTGCAGTCAGTGGGCCCGTGACGCTGCTCCTCCACGTTTCAGAAGAGAAAGTTACGGCCTTTTGAGTCAGGGTTTGGGACCTTCCCGTCCAGTTGTAACGTCAGCTGGGATGGGAACAGTAGGTTCAATCCCACTCCAGAGACAAGTGTATAACGCAGCACTGCGGGAGTGCTGAATCAGCGGAGGTGCTGTCTTTCAGGGGGAGACATTAGTCCGAGACCCTGGGTACTTCCCCAGGTGGATGTAAAAGATGCCACGGCGACTAATTCCAAGAAAAACAAGAGGGGTTGGTCCCCAGTGTCCTGCCCAACATTTACCCCTCTATTAACATCTGTTCACATTGCTGTTTGTGGGAGCTTGCTGATTGTTGGGAGGCTGCAGTATTTCCTACATCATAACAGTGATTACATTCATTTAAAAATGTGCTTTGATGGGTGTTAAAGGGCTTTGAGAAGTGGTGAAAGATATGATGAGGGGGTTACCTGACCCTGAACCATGGAAGCAATGATACCATCTTACATCCGAGCATCTGATTATTGGCCGTTGCGATTATAGAGTCAGAGAGTCAGATGTTTACAGCACAGAAACAGGCCCTTCGGCCCAGCTGGTCCATGCCGCCCAGTTTCTATCACGAAGCTTGTCCCACTTGCCCGCATTTGGTCCCTATCCCTCTATACCCACCCTGCCCATGTAACCGTCTAAATGCTTTTTAAAAGTCAAAATTGTACCCCCCTCTCCCACTGCCTCTGGGCAGCTCGTTCCAGACACTCACCACCCTCTGTGAGAAAGATTTGACTCTCTGGACCCTTTTGTATCTCTCCCCTCCCACCTTAAACCTATGCCCTTTCGTTTTAGACTCCCCTACCTTTGGGAAAAGAGGTTGACCTTATTTATACCCCTCATTATTTTATAGACCTCCGCCGCTCAGTCTGGTGTCAATTCACAAAACGAGTTTGCCATCTTGTGCCTTTAACCTTTTTCAATTATTTTACCCTTTTAAAAGCGGTTCGGATTTGTGCTTCCAGCAGCTTTTATGGGCGAGAACTCCACATTGTAAAAACAAATCGGCATAAAAATAAAATCCTTTGAAACTGATGCTGATTTTAAGCTAATGCTCGCTCGTTAGGGGTAGTAGCTTTTCCCAATTTATCATGTCAAAGCTCCTCCTGGTTCTAAACGTCACAAATCGGCTCTCCGCAAATCCTGCTTTGTTCTAATTGAGAGAGAGACCCAGGTTTAGGACCCATTGCCGGATGATAGGTTTTCTTAAATCGCCATAAACAATCTCATCAGAATCGACATCCTTCCTGAACTGAGGCACCCACAACGGACACTTTTCTAACTGCCGGCTCGTGTGTGGGGATATCAGGAAGGAGGGTGGGGAGCTCAATCATTTATTGGGACACCGCAGAAGTAGGGAAGGCTATAAGCATGGTTCGATACGCCAGTCAAAAGGTCACAAGGTAAAAGTGGGGTTAAATCTTCAAGGCTTATTGCAGCCGAGAAAAATTCCTAAGTACACAATAGTGACACGAAATGTCTTCAAAGCTGGGGGCGGGGGAGGATAAAAGAGCTCTGTTTAGTGGAAGTAGGTGCAGGAAATGATTTGTCATCTGGGCGCCCCAGTCCATTTGTTAGTTCACACAGACACAGCTGTTTTATTACACAAAGTGCAGCAATAACCGACATTAACAGCCCCCCCACCCCCACAAGACCAAGGCTGCAGCACCTTTCCTGGCCATTCTTATCAACTTGTCTTTTGGATGCTGAAGCAGAGCCATAAAACTTAATTATAGACATCATTATAGACCCATTCTGTGTGGTGACACTGAGGGTTCCGGCCCCACATAACAGGCAGCCAGGACACCGGGATTTACCGCGGATCTCCCCCAAATCTCCAGGATGCTTTACAGGAGGGGTAAAAGAGGATAGTTGGGCGGGATTCTCCAGCTGTGTCTGCCCGGTGACCGGAGAATCCCGTTCTTGCAGCGGCCGGGGTGCGTCCAGTGCGTCCAGCCCACAGTGCGTACAATCCAGTGAGGAATGATCAAAATACAGGCCACTAAGGATTGGTTGTGTGTAGTGTTTTACGACTATGGAGTATCTGCGTGGGTTTCCTCCGGGCGCTCCGCTTTCCCCCGCGCACCCCGTGGAGTTTCCTCCCACAGTCCAAATATGTGCAGGTTAGGTGGGGTTACTGGGATAGTGGGGGAGTGGGCCTGGGTAAGGTGCTCTTTCAGAGAATCGGTGCCAATTCTATAGGCCCAATGGCCTCCTTCTGCATTGTTGCGATTCTAGGTTCTCAGAGGTTGTGGAAGCACAAAGTGTTTGCAAACCAATGAGCTTTTGCTGAAGTGTCACCAGTGTCGGGTAGAAAACACAGCAAGATCCCGTCAATCCGTTAATGAGCAGGTATTGGTTGCCATTGGTCAAGACATGGAGGATAACTCTCCTGCTCTTCTTTGAATAATAGTTGCCATGGCAACCTTCACTCCCCCCCCCCCCCCCCCCGAAAGGATAGCTGGGACCTCAATTTAATGTTTCACCCAAAAGATGGCACATCTGACCATGCAGCACCCCCTCAGTACTGCACTGGGAATGCCAGCTTGGACTATGTGTTGAGGTTAAGATTTTGAGAAGGAATTAGGGGCTGGTTTAGCACAGGGCTAAATCGCTGGCTTTGAAAGCAGACCAAGGCAGGCCAGCAGCACGGTTCGATTCCCGTACCAGCCTCCCCGAACAGGTGCCGGAATGTGGCGACTAGGGGCTTTTCACAGTAACTTCATTTGAAGCCTACTTGTGACAATAAGCAGTTTTCATTTTCAATTCCAGTGAGTAGGACGTTAGAGACTCAGATGCCAAGGCACCTCCAACAACCAGAACAGGAGCTGCTCATTCAGAGATTGAGTCATCAACTGATAGGGTGCAACACTCAGTCCCAGGGTGCAACACTCAGTCCCAGGGGATGCATACAACCCGGGCCAGATCCATCAAGATACAACACTGGGGACAAAATAAACAACAGGAAGCCAGCAACGAATTTTGAGAGGGAAAACAAAGAAAGTTCAAATGCCAAATGAGGTAGATCAGGAGGAATGATTGGGAGCTCTCTCACACTGCCCCAATTAGATATTCAAGACTGACAAGGTTTCAAAATGTTCTTGTTTATAATTGAAGAATCCAGGCGAGTTTCTCTTCACCAGAGTTCAGACTCTGGCTTGTTGTCTATGAAGTTTCGAACAGACTGCAGTTATTATGAAGTTTAAACTCTGAACGGGCTTCCCAATGCAAGAACACAGAAACTGCAGGAAATCTGGAGGTCAGCAGACAGTGTTTGAAGTTCGACACAACGAGAGCTGGAGGACCCAGGCCTCTCCGCTTCCTACCCCAGTCTCAAAGCCCCCTTCCAATAAAGCTGCCTCCATAGACAGTGATCACAGCCATCTGATTATTGCCTCTAATTCAGCGCAACATTTGGATGTTAATTCTTCCTGATCTACAATTTCCTACTTTGCTATTTTTTAAAAAAGTTTTGTTGCTAAGATTACGACTGATCTAAAGTCAGGAACTGAAAGGAAGACATTTGACTTTTGCCAAGTCCCAGTGGAGTTTTCAAACTATCAATTCAATCTATCATTTAACCACCTTCCAATTTCCCTCTGACCTTCTCCCCTCAACATTCCTCCTTCAAAGCAGAACGATGTTGGGGAACACTAGTTCCTCAGACACCAGCAGATCGATATTGGGGCAGTTCCTCAGAAACCAGCAGATCGATATTGGGGCAGTTCCTCAGACACCAGCAGATCGATATTGGGGTAGTTCCTCAGACACCAGCCGATCGATATTGGGGCAATTCCTCAGACACTAGCAGATCGATATTGGGGCAATTCCTCAGACACCAGCAGATCGATATTGGGGCAGTTCCTCAGACACCAGCCGATCGATATTGGGGTAGTTCCTCAGACACCAGCCGATCGATATTGGGGTAGTTCCTCAGACACCAGCCGATCGATATTGGGGTAGTTCCTCAGACACCAGCAGATCGATAGTGGGGTACAGAAAAGCAATCCTTCTTCGCTGTAAATACAGACAGTTGCCAATTCTGACAGGGCCACAGTTTATGTTTGAGATCAGGTGCATTTGAAATAAATCTATAAGCAGCATGGTATCGGGAGATGAGTGGATTAGGTGATTTAATAGTGAAGATAATCCCAAATGAAATGAATTTAAAGATGGAAATCCACTTTACCACAGCAACTTATTTCTTTTTTTAAATATAAATTTAGAGTACCCAATTATTATTTTTCCAAATAAGGAATTCTCCTCGTGATTCACAGAGTGTGAATCAGCTTCCCAGCTCCACTCCAAGAATGTTCAAATCTTCCTTCTGTCAAAGGAAAACAAATTCACTCAAACAGACAGTTTGGTGAGTAAACCATCTCAGCAGCTTTGGAAGTGTAAACTGACACGGCGCACTTAATACTGTCACCCCACTCAACATCTCATTTACAAACAAATTAGGTGTCAGATTAGGACATTCGGCCATATTTCGGGGGGGGGGGAGAACGGGGGGGGACGACACACCGCTCCTCCCCCCCCCCTCAGCCCCACCGCTCCTCCCCCAACTCCACCGCTCCTCCCCCCCACAACAGTAAAAATCTGACCCTATTTCCAGTTCTCTCTAGCTTTGACAAGAGTCACCAGACTCAAAACGTCAGCTCCCTTTTAATAATAATAATAATAATAATCATAATAATAATAATAGTTATTAGTGTCACAAGCAGGCTTACATTGACACCGCAATAAAGTTACTATGAAAATCCCCTAGTCGCCACATTCCGGCGCCTGTTCGGGTACACAGAGGGAGAATTCAGAATGTCCAAGTCACCTAACAGCACGTCTTTCAGGAATTGTGGGAGGAAACCGGAGCAACCGGAGGAAACCCACGCAGACACGGGGAGAACGTGCAGACTCCGCACAGACAGTCAGCCGATCCGGGAAATCAAACCTTGGAGCTTGGAGCTGTGAAGCAACAGTGCTAACCACTGTGCCACCGTGCTGCCTTTGTCCTGGGCTAATGGTAATAATCCAATTCCCTTTTGAATAGCTCGATAAAACCTGCGCCCCCCCCCCCCCCAGGAAATTCATCCCAGATTCCGTAGGGCCTTTTCAGGCAATGAGGGGCACACTGACTGATGGACCAATGCCAATCACACGATGATAGCATCATCACAACTCCTGCTGTCACCAGAGGAAAATCTTCGAGTAATCACTGCTCACCCATCTCTCTCTCGCCCTCGGTAGTCACAATGTGGTCTGCAACCTCTCGTCGCAATGTGGTCTGCAGCCTCCCGTCGCAATGTGGTCTGCAGCCTCTCGTCGCAATGTGGTCTGCAGCCTCACGTCGCAATGAGGTCTGCAGCCTCCCGTCGCAATGTGGTCTGCAGCCTCTCGTCGCAATGTGGTCTGCAGCCTCTCGTCGCAATGTGGTCTGCAGCCTCCCGTCGCAATGTGGTCTGCAGCCTCCCGTCGCAATGTGGTCTGCAGCCTCCCGTCGCAATGTGGTCTGCAGCCTCTCGTCGCAATGTGGTCTGCAGCCTCTCGTCGCAATGTGGTCTGCAGCCTCCCGTCGCAATGTGGTCTGCAGCCTCTCGTCGCAATGTGGTCTGCAGCCTCCCGTCGCAATGTGGTCTGCAGCCTCCCGTCGCAATGTGGTCTGCAGCCTCTCGTCGCAATGAGGTCTGCAGCCTCCCGTCGCAATGAGGTCTGCAGCCTCTCGTCGCAATGTGGTCTGCAGCCTCTCGTCGCAAGGAGGTCTGCAGCCTCTCGTCGCAATGTGGTCTGCAGCCTCACGTCGCAATGAGGTCTGCAGCCTCCCGTCGCAATGTGGTCTGCAGCCTCTCGTCGCAATGTGGTCTGCAGCCTCTCGTCGCAATGTGGTCTGCAGCCTCCCGTCGCAATGTGGTCTGCAGCCTCCCGTCGCAATGTGGTCTGCAGCCTCCCGTCGCAATGTGGTCTGCAGCCTCTCGTCGCAATGTGGTCTGCAGCCTCTCGTCGCAATGAGGTCTGCAGCCTCTCGTCGCAATGTGGTCTGCAGCCTCTCGTCGCAATGTGGTCTGCAGCCTCTCGTCGCAATGTGGTCTGCAGCCTCTCGTCGCAATGAGGTCTGCAGCCTCCCGTCGCAATGTGGTCTGCAGCCTCTCGTCGCAATGTGGTCTGCAGCCTCCCGTCGCAATGTGGTCTGCAGCCTCCCGTCGCAATGAGGTCTGCAGCCTCTCGTCGCAATGAGGTCTGCAGCCTCTCGTCGCAATGAGGTCTGCAGCCTCCCGTCGCAATGTGGACATTAAGAACAGGTGATTGGTGAGATTATCAAAAATTCAGATCTCAAATTCATAACTGCAGTCATTTCAAAAAAATATGCCCCGAGGGTGAGGCGCAGCTGGCTGATGCCCCGAGGGTGAGACGCAGCTGGCTGATGCCCAGTGAGTGAGATGCAGCTGGCTGATGCCCCGAGGGTGAGACGCAGCTGGCTGACGCCCCGAGGGTGAGACGCAGCTGGCTGATGCCCCGAGGGTGAGACGCAGCTGGCTGATGCCCCGAGGGCGAGACACAGCTGGCTGATGCCCAGTGAGTGAGACGCAGCTGGCTGATGCCCGAGAGCGAGACGCAGCTGGCTGATGCCCAGTGAGTGAGACGCAGCTGGCTGATGCCCCGAGAGCGAGACGCAGCTGGCTGACGCCCAGTGAGTGAGACGCAGCTGGCTGACGCCCCGAGGGTGAGACGCAGCTGGCTGATGCCCCGAGGGGGAGGCACAGCTGGCTGATGCCCCGAGGGCGAGACACAGCTGGCTGATGCCCCGAGGGGGAGGCACAGCTGGCTGACGCCCCGAGGGTGAGACGCAGCTGGCTGATGCCCAGAGGGTGAGACACAGCTGGCTGATGCCCCGAGGGGGAGACACAGCTGGCTGATGCCCAGAGGGTGAGACACAGCTGGCTGATGCCCCGAGGGTGAGACACAGCTGGCTGATGCCCCGAGGGTGAGACACAGCTGGCTGATGCCCCGAGGGTGAGACGCAGCTGGCTGATGCCCCGAGGGTGAGACGCAGCTGGCTGATGCCCCGAGGGTGAGACACAGCTGGCTGATGCCCAGAGGGTGAGACACAGCTGGCTGACGCCCAGAGGGTGAGACGCAGCTGGCTGATGCCCCGAGGGTGAGACACAGCTGGCTGACGCCCCGAGGGTGAGACACAGCTGGCTGATGCCCCGAGGGTGAGACACAGCTGGCTGATGCCCAGAGGGGGAGACACAGCTGGCTGATGCCCCGAGGGTGAGACGCAGCTGGCTGATGCCCCGAGGGTGAGACACAGCTGGCTGATGCGCAGAGGGTGAGACACAGCTGGCTGATGCCCCGAGGGTGAGACGCAGCTGGCTGATGCCCCGAGGGTGAGGCACAGCTGGCTGATGCCCCGAGGGTGAGACACAGCTGGCTGATGCCCCGAGGGTGAGACACAGCTGGCTGATGCGCAGAGGGTGAGACACAGCTGGCTGATGCCCCGAGGGTGAGACACAGCTGGCTGATGCGCAGAGGGTGAGACACAGCTGGCTGATGCCCCGAGAGCGAGACGCAGCTGGCTGATGCCCCGAGGGCGAGACACAGCTGGCTGATGCCCCGAGGGTGAGATGCAGCTGGCTGATGCCCCGAGGGTGAGACACAGCTGGCTGATGCGCAGAGGGTGAGACACAGCTGGCTGATGCCCCGAGGGCGAGACACAGCTGGCTGATGCCCCGAGGGTGAGATGCAGCTGGCTGATGCCCCGAGGGTGAGACACAGCTGGCTGATGCGCAGAGGGGGAGACACAGCTGGCTGATGCCCCGAGGGTGAGACGCAGCTGGCTGATGCGCAGAGGGGGAGACACAGCTGGCTGATGCCCCGAGGGTGAGACGCAGCTAGCTGTTTAACTCTGGGGAAGGGGGAGGGGGGGGGGGGGGGGTGGGGGGTGGGGGGGGGGGAGGAAGAGAGAAAAATCACAGAAAATCGCCCAGGAGAATGATCGGCAGGAGCAGGAATCCTGGATCATTTTATTGTCCTTTCTGTTCAAGAGGTACTGAGGTGAAAAGCCTTTCACCATTCCAGCTGAAATTGGCTAACCCAACGCCAGACATTAACTGGGGAACTTTCCCATTTAGTTCTGGGTGGGACAGGGTAATTCCCAACTAACCCACTTAAGGAGCTACAAACCCAATTTTGTGTTTCCAAAATGGAATCTCAGGAGAGCCCCCCCCACCCCCACATGCTTGGCACAAAGGAAGATGGTTGTGGTGGTTGGAGGTCAATCATCTCAGCTCCAGGACATCACTGCAGGAGTTCCTCAGGGTCGTGTCCTCGGCCCAACCATCTTCAGCTGCTTCATTAATAGCCGTCCTTCCATCATAAGGTCAGAAGTGGGGGTGTTTGCGGATGACTGCACAATGTTCAGCACCATTCGCGACTCCTCAGATTCTGAAGCAGTCCGTGTCCAAATGCAGCAATACCTGGACAATATCCAGGCTTGGGCCAACAAGTGGTGAGTAGTGTTTGTGCCACAAGAGTGCCAGGCAATGACCATCTCAAACAAGAGAGGATCTAACCATTGCCCCTTGACATTCAATGGCATGACCATCACTGAATCCCCACTATCAACATCCTGGGGGTTACCATTGATCAGAAACTGAACTGGACTAGCCATATAAATACTGTGGCTACCAGGGCAGGTCAGAGGCTGGGAATCCTCACCTCCCGACTCCCCAAAGCCTGTCCACCATCTACAAGGTATAAGTCAGGAATGTGATGGAATACTCTCCACTTGCCTGAAACACTCTAGACGCTCGACATCATCCAGGACAAAGCAGCCCGCTTGATTGCTCCCCTTCCACAAACATTCACTCCCTCCACCACCGACACACAGTGCCAGCCGTGTGCACCATCTACAAACTGCACTGCAGTAACTCACCAAGGTTCCTTAGACAGCACCTTCCAAACCCACGACCACTACCATCTAGAAGGACAAGAGCAGCAGATACCTGGGAACCCCACCACCTGGAGGTTCCTCTTCAAGTAACTCACCACCCTGAGTTGGAAATATATCGCCGTTCCTTCACTGTCGCTGGGGCAACATCCTGGAACTCCCTCCCTAACAGCACTGTGGGTGTACCTACACCTCAAGGACTGCAGCGGTTCAAGAAGGCAGCTCACCACCACCTTCTGAAGGGCAACTAGGGATGGGCAATAAATGCTGGCCTAATCAGCAACGCCCACATCCCGTAAATGAATTTTAAAAAATAAATTACTTAAATTTAAACAGTAATGTTATCACTAATTGCTTTGACCACACTGAGCTTTTCAAAATTGTTTTCTCCCTCAACCATAAGCCCCCTCGATAAGGATGGAACAGGTAACTTCCCTGATTCTGTGGTCTGCACCCCTCATTGTAACAGAATGCACTGTTCCTGTGCACCTTGCTTTGCTTTCCTCCAGTCAGTCCAATGGGGAGCAGTGGGTCCTGGGTCCGTGTGGAGGCGAAACTGCAAACTTGGCCTTTTGGACCACCGGCTTCTTTCCGTGCATCGCTTCGCAGCCTTTGGGCTAAGATTAGGATCAAGCGCGGGGTCAGGTACAATGCCGGGTTTGAGGAATTCTCTCTAGCCGGTGCCCTGGAATGTGACTGTAGGAAGTAGCCAGAAGGCAGTGTGCGGGAGCCAGGAGCACAACAGCGTCAGGTAAACGCATTAGTCACTTGTTAAAGCTGCGGCTACCAAGCTTAGCACTGCTCAAATTAAACTCTCCTGCAGTGAACTGAAACTTTACAACAGGACTGATGTACAATCATTTCATTTTTAAAAAAATATAAATTTAGAGTACTCGATTATTTTTCTCCCCCAATTAAGGGGCAATTTAGCGTGGCCAATCCACCCACCCTGCACAACTTTGGGTTGTGGAGGCGTAACCCACGCAGACACGGGGAGAATGTGCAAACTCCACAAGGACAGTGACCCGGGGTCGGGATCGAGCCTGGGACCTCGGCGCGGTGAGGCAGCAGAGCTAACCACTGCCCCACCGTGCCACCTGCAATCATTTCATTTAAAGAATGAAATCTGCATCCTGATTTTCAAATGGCTCCATGGCCTTGGCCCCTCCCTATCCCAGTAATCTTGTTCAGCCTCCCAACATTCCGCGGCGTGGACACATCTATTTCTGGCCTCGTTCATCCCCAACTTTAATCACTCCACTAATGGCAGCCGTCCTTTCAGCTCCCAAGTTCTGGAATTCCTTCCCTGAAACTCCCCAACACCTTGAAGATGCTCCTTAACGTCCAACTCATTGACCCAAGATTTAGACATCTGACCTAATATCTGGGCAGCACGGTAGCACAGTGGTTAGCACAGTTGCTTAACAGCTCCAGGGTCCCAGGTTCGATTCCCTGCTGGGTCACTGTCTGTGCGGAGTCTGCACGTCCTCCCAGTGTCTGCGTGGGTTTCCTCCGGGTGCTCCGGTTTCCTCCTACAGTCCAAAGATGTGCAGATTAGGTGGATTGGCCATGATAAATTGCCCTTTAGTGTCCAAAAAAGGTTAGGGGGGTTACTGGGAAAGGGTGGATACATGGGCTTAAGTAGGGTGCTCTTTCTAAGGGCCGGTGCAGACTTGATGGGCTGAATGGCCTCCTGCACTGTAAATTCTATGATTCTATCTCCTGACAGGGCTCCAAGTCAAAATTAATTTGATCACAGCTCCTGTAAAGCACCTTGGGAATAAATAAAGAAACAAAGAACAAAGAAATGTACAGCACAGGAACAGGCCCTTCGGCCCTCCAAGCCCGTGCCGACCATACTGCCCGACTAAACTACAATCTTCTACACTTCCTGGGTCCGTATCCTTCTATTCCCATCCTATTCATATATTTGTCAAGATGCCCCTTAAATGTCCCCATCGTCCCTGCTTCCACTACCTCCTCCGGTAATGAGTTCCAGGCACCCACTACCCTCTGCGTAAAAAACTTGCCTCGTACATCTACTCTAAACCTTGCCCCTCTCACCTTAAACCTATGCCCCCTAGTAATTGACCCCTCTACCCTGGGGAAATGCCTCTGACTATCCACTCTGTCTATGCCCCTCATAATTTTGTATACCTCTATCAGGTCGCCCCTCAACCTCCTTCGTTCCAGTGAGAACAAACCAAGTTTATTCAATCGCTCCTCATAGCTTATGCCCTCCATACCAGGCAACATTCTGGTAAATCTCTTCTGCACTCTCTCTAAAGCCTCCACATCCTTCTGGTAGTGTGGCGACCAGAATTGAACACTATACTCCAAGTGTGGCCTAACTAAGGTTCTATACAGCTGCAACATGACTTGCCAATTCTTATACTCAATGCCCCGGCCAATGAAGGCAAGCATGCCGTATGCCTTCTTGACTACCTTCTCCACCTGTGTTGCCCCTTTCAATGACCTGTGGACCTGTACTCCTAGATCTCTTTGACTTTCAATACTCTTGAGGGTTCTACCATTCACTGTATATTCCCTACCTGCATTAGCCCTTCCAAAATGCATTACCTCACATTTGTCCGGATTAAACTCCATCTGCCATCTCTCCGCCCAAGTCTCCAGACAATCTAAATCCTGCTGTATCCTCAGACAGTCCTCATCGCTATCCGCAATTCCACCAACCTTTGTGTCGTCTGCAAACTTACTAATCAGACCAGTTACATTTTCCTCCAAATCATTTATATATACTACAAACAGCAAAGGTCCCAACACTGATCCCTGTGGAACACCACTGGTCACAGCCCTCCAATTAGAAAAGCATCCCTCCATTGCTACCCTCTGCCTTCTATGGCCTAGCCAGTTCTGTATCCACCTTGCCAGTTCACCCCTGATCCCGTGTGACTTCACCTTTTGTACTAGTCTACCATGAGGGACCTTGTCAAAGGCCTTACTGAAGTCCATATAGACAACATCTACTGCCCTACCTGCATCAATCATCTTAGTGACCTCCTCGAAAAACTCTATCAAGTTAGTGAGACACGACCTCCCCTTCACAAAACCGTGCTGCCTCTCACTAATACGTCCATTTGCTTCCAAACGGGAGTAGATCCTGTCTCGAAGAATTCTCTCCAGTAATTTCCCTACCACTGAAGTAAGGCTCACCGGCCTGTAGTTCCCGGGATTATCCTTGCTACCCTTCTTAAACAGAGGAACAACATTGGCTATTCTCCAGTCCTCCGGGACATCCCCTGAAGACAGCGAGGATCCAAAGATTTCTGTCAAGGCCTCAGCAATTTCCTCTCCAGCCTCCTTCAGTATTCTGGGGTAGATCCCATCAGGCCCTGGGGACTTATCTACCTTAATATTTTTTAAGACACCCAACACCTCGTCTTTTTGGATCACAATGTGACCCAGGCTATCTACACCCCCTTCTCCAGACTCAACATCTACCAATTCCTTCTCTTTGGTGAATACTGATGCAAAGTATTCATTTAGTACCTCGCCCATTTCCTCTGGCTCCGCACATAGATTCCCTTGCCTATCCTTCAGTGGGCCAACCCTTTCCCTGGCTACCCTCTTGCTTTTTATGTACGTGTAAAAAGCCTTGGGATTTTCCTTAACCCTATTTGCCAATGACTTTTCATGACCCCTTCTAGCCCTCCTGACTCCTTGCTTAAGTTCCTTCCTACTTTCCTTATATGCCACACAGGCTTCGTCTGTTCCCAGCCTTTTAGCCCTGACAAATGCCTCCTTTTTCTTTTTGACGAGGCCTACAATATCTCTCGTCATCCAAGGTTCCCGAAAATTGCCGTATTTATCTTTCTTCCTCACAGGAACATGCCTGTCCTGTATTCCTTTCAACTGACACTTGAAAGCCTCCCACATGTCAGATGTTGATTTGCCCTCAAACATCCGCCCCCAATCTATGTTCTTCAGTTCCCTCCTAATATTGTTATAATTAGCCTTCCCCCAATTTAGCACATTCATCCTCGGACCACTCTTAACCTTGTCCACCAGTACTTTAAAACTTACTGAATTGTGGTCACTGTTACCGAAATGCTCCCCTACTGAAACATCTACCACCTGGCCGGGCTCATTCCCCAATACCAGGTCCAGTACCGCCCCTTCCCTAGTTGGACTGTTTACATATTGTTTTAAGAAGCCCTCCTGGATGCTCCTTACAAACTCCGCCCCGTCTAAGCCCCTGGCACGAAGTGAGTCCCAGTCAATATTGGGGAAGTTGAAGTCTCCCATCACCACAACCCTGTTGTTTTTACTCTTTTCCAAAATCTGTCTACCTATCTGCTCCTCTATCTCCCGCTGGCTGTTGGGAGGCCTGTAGTATACCCCCAACATTGTGACTGCACCCTTCTTATTCCTGATCTCTACCCATATAGCCTCACTGCCCTCTGAGGTGTCCTCTCGCAGTATAGCTGTGATATTCTCCCGAACAAGTAGCGCAACTCCGCCTCCCCTTTTACATCCCCCTCTATCCCGCCTGAAACATCTAAATCCTGGAACGTTTAGCTGCCAATCCTGCCCTTCCCTCAACCAGGTCTCTGTAATGGCAACAACATCATAGTTCCAAGTAGTAATCCAAGCTCTAAGTTCATCTGCCTTCCCCGTAATGCTCCTTGCATTAAAACATATGCACTTCAGGCCACCAGACCCGCTGTGTTCAGCAACTTCTCCCCGTCTGCTCTGCCCCAGAGCCACACTGTCCCTATTCCCTAGTTCTCCCTCAATGCTCTCACCTTCTGACCTATTGCTCCCGTGCCCACCCCCCTGCCATACTAGTTTAAACCCTCCCGTGTGACACTAGCAAACCTCGCGGCCAGGATATTTATGCCTCTCCGGTTTAGATGCAACCCGTCCATCTTATACAGGTCACACCTGCCCCGGAAGAGCTCCCAGTGGTCCAGATAACGGAAACCCTCCCTCCTACACCAGCTGTTTAGCCACGTGTTTGTCTGCTCTATCTTCCTATTTCTAACCTCACTGGCACGTGGCACAGGGAGTAATCCCGAGATTACAACCCTCGAGGTCCTGTCTTTTAACTTTCTGCCTAGCTCCCTGAACTCCTGCTGCAGGACCTCATGCCCCTTCCTGCCTATGTCGTTAGTACCAATATGTACAACGACCTCTGCCTGTTTGCCCTCCCCCTTCAGGATTCCCTCTACCCGTTCGGAGACATCCTGGACCCTGGCACCAGGGAGGCAACATACCATCCTGGAGTCTCTTTCACGTCCACAGAAGCGCCTATCTGTGCCCCTGACTATAGAGTCCCCTATTACTATTACTCTTCTGCGCTTTGACCCTCCCTTCTGAACATCAGAGCCAGCCGTGGTGCCACTGCTCTGGCTGCTGCTGTTTTCCCCTGATAGGCTATCCCCCCGACAGTATCCAAAGGGGTATATCTGTTCGAGAGGGGGACAACCACAGGGGATTCCTGCACTGACTGCCTGCCCTTTCTGGTGGTCACCCATTTCTCTGCCTGCACCTTGGGTGTGACCACATTTACATAACTGCGATCTATGACGCTTTCCGCCACCTGCATGCTCCTAAGTGCATCCAATTGCTGCTCCAACCGAACCATGCGGTCTGTGAGGAGCTGCAGTTGGGTACACTTTCTGCAGATGAAGCCACCCGGGACGCTGGAAGCCTCCCGGACCTGCCACATCTCACAGTCAGAGCACAGCACCCCTCTAACTGACATTGCATCAATTAATTAAAATTAAAATTTGTCTTTTTTTTTTTTTTAATACTTTTTTTTTTAAATTGCAAAGTTACTGTCAACTATCTGTTTCCTAGCACTAGATTTCTAATAGAAATGCGATAGCTAACTATAATACTCTCCGATCTCTGGCTTAGATATCCTCTAAATTATAATTAAGTTATTATGTTTAATTAGTTCCCAAATACTCAAATTTTTTTTTTTTTTTTTAAATTTAGGTTAGAATCCCAACCAGCCACTCAGGTCACAGCTTTTCTGTGATGTCACTTCAGTTTCCCCCTGACACACACAATTTGAAAAAAGGTATAAAAGTAAAAATCACTTACTTACCTTCTTACCTTCTGAGTGTCTGAGATGTTCTCAGGTTCTCTCGCTGACAGAGACTGCTCCTCCACCTCCGATCCTTGACCTGCACAATGCTAATAATATAATAATATGATATGGCACTTACCTTACACCAATGGGTCT
Source organism: Scyliorhinus torazame (assembly GCF_047496885.1). Taxonomy (NCBI): domain Eukaryota; kingdom Metazoa; phylum Chordata; class Chondrichthyes; order Carcharhiniformes; family Scyliorhinidae; genus Scyliorhinus; species Scyliorhinus torazame. The sequence goes on from NC_092722.1 coordinate 3,564,944, forward strand.
TATTATTAGGTTAGAGGAGGAGGGCGGGTGGGAGACACTACACGTGTAGTGTCTCGGGTTTCCTCTCCACCAGAATTTATTGGTTGGGGGGGGGGGGGGGACTTGCCAGAGGTCGAACTTCCGGTTCCCGCCTTATATAAAAACAAATAAAACAGAAAAGAAGAACAGACACGGGACCAGGCAAGGCTTTTTAAATTCACTACTCACCTCCCAGAAGGCCCCTGCTCACCGCTGCCGCCGAAATCCAAAGGGCTGCTCCTGTAAAGGTAAGGTTTTTAAATACACTACTCACCTCCCAGAAGGCCCCTGCGCACCGCTGCCGCCGAAATCCAAAGGGCTGCTCCTGTAAAGGTAAGGTTTTTAAATACACTACTCACCTCCCAGAGGGCCCCTGCGCACCGCTGCCGCCGAAATCCAAAGGGCTGCTCCTGTAAAGGTAAGGTTTTTAAATACACTACTCACCTCCCAGAAGGAAGGAAGATAAATAATCTTTATTATTGTCACAAGTAAGCTTACATTAACACTGCAATGAAAAACCCTGAGTCGCCACATTCCGGCACGTATTCGGGTACACAGATGGAGAATTCAGAATGTCCAAATTACATAACAAGCACGTCTTTCGGGACTTATGGAGGAAACCGGAGCACCCGTAGGAAACCCTCGCAGACACGGGGAGAACGTGCAGACTCTACAGAGTGACCCAAGCCGGGAATCAAACCTTTGACCCTGGCGCTGTGAAGCAACAGTGCTAACCACTGTGCTACCGTGCTGCCCTTTTTACAGTTGAAGGCTTTACGTAAATATAAGCTGTTGCAAAATTATTTCCTTTAAAATTGTACAAATGTCAACTCGATTGCTGAAACACTTACCTGGAATTCAGAAAAGCTTCACAACTTTTAGTTATCGACAGGGCGGTGTTGGGGTCATCACCCTGATCAGGAAACACTTCAGTCACAGAGTCTGGCTGCAGTGCCTGGTGTACAGATCTCCAGACAGGTCTGTCAGCATGTGTTCCACCTCCTAACCCTTTCGCTGTTGCAAACAAATGACCTGACAAGACGGGCTGGGCTGAAGGATCATTCCCAGGACATTTTAGGATTAATTTCTGTGACTCGGTTTGTCTCTCCCCCAGACTGGTGTACTGACTGTTTATCATGTGTTCACCAACTGCTACTGTGGGTTTTCATCAGTTTCGATGACAAGATAGTGAAAAGTTACAGCTAAAACTGTGTCAAGATTCTGCAGTAGTCTCACTGACAGGCTGCCAACATTTTGCATTTCAAAGTAACTGGCTATTTTTTTCATAAATGAATTTCAGTAAACACATTGTAACAGACTTTGGCTGTTATACCTCGAGTCGCTGGTTCATGTCACTTATCCCCACCGCCCTGCAATAGATTAGAGCCATTCCCTCAGCCCCAGGGCGATAGCAACACCCGAAAGATATAAAATGGGAACGGTTTCAATTTCCGGATCAGAGTGTGGTCCAAACCAATAAACGTGTGGGCCATCCAAGGGGAATTTCTATCCAGCAGGTGGAGCAAAATAGGACTTTCCAAAGAATGAGATAAAGACAAATCAGTGTGAACCCGATTACAATTTATTCTTCCTGTTTTTGAGGGTCTCACCATATCTGATCAGTCTCGCTTGTGTAGGCAGTATCATTATTTCTACACAATCCATCCTCAATGGAACCCAGATGGTTAAGTGGAAGCTGTTGAAGAGCACAGCTCCCCTGTTCCAATAAAAATATGCAACACTTAATGGTGCTTACTATTCCCTAATTAAAAGGCTGAGGGGGTCCATAATAACGAAATTCATAATGTTCAAGAGAATCATGGAGGGCACAGCTGGCTTATAACACAGCTGAACAAAGAGTGGGAACATGAATTGCCCCCATTTGGCACCTCCATGCTTCATAACCGTGATCTTGTTGCTTTGCAAATCATGAACCAGCCACCAAACTCTTCGGCACTAAGCGACAAACACAAACAGCTCGAGGACAGACCATGTCACAGCAGGCCCACATCTCAACATCGCTACACTTCAGCCCTCGAGAAAGTGAGGAGTTTGTGCATTTGGTTGGAGGATGGGTCCCGAGATGGATGAGATGTGACTCGTTTAGGCGTTAGAGAAATCAAACGAGCTCAGTGACTTCAGGATGTCTGAAAATCTTTTAGCCAATGAAGTGTAGTCATTGTTGTAATGTCGTAAATGCAGAAGGTAATTTGTGCACAGCTAGATCACACACACAGCATTTTAGGGATGGGTACTGAATGCTGGCCGAGACATTTTAAGAAATGATCATGACCAGTTTGTCATTTTTACTGATGTTGACGGAGGGATAAATATTGGCCTGAACAGTGGAAATAACTATTGTTCTCCAAAATCGCACTGTGGAATCCTCTACATTCCCCTGAGGCCAGATGGAGAGTGGATTTCATCTCTCATCTGGAAAGACCGCATCTCCAACAGTGCAGCACTCCCTCAGAACTCCACTGGGAGGGGTGGACTAGAATTTGAGCTTAAATCCCTGGATTGAGACCTGAACTCACAACCTTCTGATTTGGAGGCACGAGAGCTCCCCAATCATCCATGGCCAAACCTGAAACATACTGACCATCGCATAACGGAGTCCTGCTCAGAATCCCCGGCTGGATCAACAGAGAGATCAAGTTCACAACCCTGGTCACAATCTCTGCCGGGAATGGTGGGCTGGAGGGTGTGCCGAATTCTGATAGCCGAAACATCAAGTAGGCTGCTCCCACTGGGAGCCCCTTTCCTGTTGTGTGTACACAATCCAAGTGTAAATTCTATGATCAATGAATACCGAGACCCATCTTTGTGTGAAGTCAATGGAATATAAATGGAAGGGGTTTCATTTACAGTCGCTGAGTTGCTCGATCAGGTCATCAGAAAGGTGGAAGCTGCAAACAACCTTTACATTAATTAACGAGAAATTAATGAGGAAGATTTCCCAGGGTAATTACCCAACACCTGGGGGAGGGACTGATCACCCTTATAAATGGATCCGGAATTATCTGAACGATAATGACATGATAAGTACTTGTGAAGAACAACCGGCATTCAAAGAAAAGTACAGCACAGGAACAGGCCCTTCGGCCCTCCAAGCCCGTGCCGACCATGCTGCCCGTCTAAACTAAAATCTTCTACACTTCCTGGGTCCGTATCCCTCTATTCCCATCCTATTCATATATTTGTCAAGATGCCCCTTAAACGCCACTATCATCCCTGCTTCCACCGCCTCCTCCGGCAGCGAGTTCCAGGCACCCACTACCCTCTGTGTAAAAAGACAAAAACCCACTGTGTGCCTGATTCCAATTTTATTCAAATTATTTTACACCCAGACAGGAGGCTGTTTTGTTTTGTTTAAATAAAATTGAAATTTGGGAAATTAAAGGGAGCAGAAGCATTATCAGTCAACAGTGAAACATTACACCCCTCCCAAAGATACTTCCAATTGCTATATTTTGTTATTGTAATTAATTATTTGGACAGAATGAAGATGTGGGAGCTCTTGCTGGCTCAGCTCAGACCTGTTAATCCACTGATGGTTACTCTGCAACAGAAGGAGATTCATTTCTCCCAGAAACTTTCTCCCAGAATCTTGCGCACAGCTTTTTTTATAAACGGCCCTCTCCATTCAATCAAGTTTTAAGGGCAGCCTGGAATGCTGGGAAGGAAACCATCATGGGCAGCACGGTAGCACAGTGATTAGCACAATTGCTTCACAGCTCCAAGGTCCCAGGTTCGATTCCCGGCTTGGGTCACTGTCTGTGTGGAGTCGGCTCGTTCTCCCCATGTCTGTGGGCTTCCTCCGGGTGCTCCGGTTTCCTCCCACAGTCCAAAGATGTGCAGGTTAGGTGGATTGGCCATGATAAATTGTCCCTTAGTGTTGGGTGGGGTTACTGGGTTATGGGGCTAAGGTGGGAGTGTGGGCTTGTGGAGGGTGCTCTTTCGAAGAGCCGGTGCAGACTTGATGGGCCGAATGGCCTCCTTCTGCACTGTAAATTCTATAAATTTCTATTAAAAATCTTCTTAAGGCAAGGTTACATACTCTCAGACTGCTTCAGTAGTTCAGGAAGTTACCTACTCTCAGAGACTGCTTCAGTAGTTCAGGAAGTTTCACTTTGAGATGCATCGCTCCGGGGATACCGCAGCGTTTCATCGTCTACAGCTTCTGCTGGAACATTCCTTCGGTGTCAAAAAAGGAAGCGCTGTTTACAGGAGATTGGGGGTGGTCTCGCTGGGTGGGTGGGGGAGGGGGGCCCAGTGGAAGCAGGGAGAAAAGCTCCACCGTGGGACGTCCTGCCCAGTACTCACTTCCAGTCGCGGTGGGATAGCGGTCTGGATGCCAAACCACCAAATTCTCAGGTTCGCCCGTCTCCTTCCTCAGCTCCCGAGGGGGGCAGAAGATTCCAGCCTCTAGGTGTGGGTCTCATGTGGAATTCTGTCGATTCCCATAAGTCCCCAGTTAACTACTTGGTGTCAGAAATGATTGAACCGCTGAGGGTCATATCACCGATGAGCTCTTGAGTCATCGACTGGGAATTCACCTGACTTAGTACACGAGAAAGACATCTTCAGACCATGATGGATACCCAGTCCCTGGGATTCAGGGCGACCAGCTTGGATTATTATTCAATTCACAACGGTTTAGACAGGGACAGAAGGGCTTGGGGCCCCTTAAACAATTTGCTGTCATCAAATGATTGCACAATACACCACCTTACACCTGCGTGACCACCAAATATCTAGTTGCAGGAAAATAGTTGCTCAGACTGTTGAAGATGAACACATTTACCATTTGGCAGTTTAACTTCCTTCACTGTTGATTCTGACAATCTTTGACAAATTCTGTTTCCACCAGCCACTTTGAGAAACCCAACGCTATAAGCTCCTGTGTGAGGCCGCACTACAGTCAAAACGCCACTGCTGGTGTACAACAAAGGCCTCCGTGGAAGCAATTCACCACTAAAGGAAATGACCCCATCCCTTTTCATATTTGCAAATACAATTAAAGCCTCTCGAACTTCAAAAACGTAAATCACCAAAATTGCTTTATTACCTCCAGAGAACATGAAAGTAGCTTTAAACCTTCCAATGCTCAGTCATTTCGGAGCTCTCTTCGAGAATCTAAATCTTGGAAAAGTCAGCAACTACCACAAGATTAGAAAAAAACGTCAGACTTCAGCCCCCCCATTGGCTGCGACAAAACTATTGCATTAATAATTAGAATTCACAGCCATCCGGCTTCCTCAACTGGATCTGGATCGTACATTCGTAAATGGGGAAACCACCATTCAAGCCTAACGGAAAGGGGAAAAAACTAGGAGGGGGGTCGTCCACCAAAGTCAAGGGATTCGATTCGTTGTCAGGACCGGCCAGTAGTTCTTGGGGGCAATTTACCTTTTCGTTGACCGTCCGTCCCCCTGCCGAGGGCAATGCCTCATGCTGCCCTTTGGGACTTCCACAGCCCTACACCATCTCTCCCATAACTTCCATAAGGCCATACGTCATCGAGCAACTTCCATAAGGCCATACGTCATACCAGCATCTTCACACCCACACTTTGCTTGATCCTTTGGGGAATAGTGAGGAAGTGGTGGAAGGATGCCAGAGCTGATTAACAGCCTGTTAAACACTCCTCAGACAGTCAACAGGTTGGGGCGATGGACTGGAATTGGAGGCTTTCGGTCCAGAGGTAGCGTCACTACCCACTGGGTCACAAGACCTCCCTTTCCAGTCAGGGATATTCACTCAATCTGTAGAATCCAACGCAAGAGACACAGGAATGGACGCTAGGATGGAAATGATTGGGTGGCACAGTGGTCAGCACTGTTGCTTCACAGCGCCGGGTTCGATTCCCGGCTTGGGTCACTGTCTGTGCGGAGTCTGCACGTTCTCCCCGTGTCTGCATGAGTTTCCTCCGGGTGCTCCGGTTTCCTCCCACAAGTCTTGAAAGATGTGCAGTTAGGTCATTTGAACATTCTGAATTCTCCCTCTGTGTACCCGAACAGGCACCGGAATATGGCGACTAGGGGATTTTCACAGTAACTTCACTGCAGTGTTAATGTAAGCCTACTTGTGACAATAATAAAAGATCATAGCAAAGGTTTATTACGGTATACGGAATAATTACAAAAGCTACAACTAACTCTCCCCGAAGGGCCACCCTCGCCGACCTGTTGGGGGTTTTATACTGAGAGGTTCCCCCTGGTTAAGGGGAAACCCCGCCCCCAATTGCCAGGAGAGTTCACACTCGGAGGTGAGAATTGTATCGAGCACAGTCCTTTGCCCCCAAAGGGGTTGTAACAGAATCCAACTGGCCTGCACCCGCACCCATCACCTTCCAGCAAAGGGTGTTGGAAGCCACGTGTAGAAGTCTTGGCTGATTTTCCACCTCCTGATCTCAGGTAAAAAATATTTTGTTGCTGCCTTGGGGAATTTATCACAACGTGCATAATCATATAAACAGAACTTTGAATGAGAAGTTGGACCTTACCTCACGTCGGTATGGTTAACGGTGGCAACTCGACACTTGGAAACACAATGGAAGAATGAGCATCTGGAGGATAATGGACTTTACCATGGAGATGTTTAAAACTCTCCAGGTTCTTCAGGCACATGGCAAAACCAAATGTAATGGCTGTGAAAAAGATGCCCTCTCATGTTGCTTTCCATCGCTCCACCATGGATGGCCACGCCTTCAGTTGACTAAACCCTAATCTCAGAAATTCCCTCCCTGACGTCTGTTTCTCCTACAAGATGTTCCTTAAAACCAACCTCATTGACCAAGGTTTTGGCCACCTGGCCCAGCACATCAAAGCTCAGAGTCAGGATAACACTCCTATGAAGCACCTTGGGTTATTTTGCCATGCCTCAATCCAACATTCTGAAACAGGGGCACACAGCTTTTCTCCAGGCACGAGAAGAAATCTTCTCAAATGCCTTTATGATGTTTCTGTGCACAGAGGTTTTGGTGCTAGGGCCCCGTCCTATACTCCACAGCCCTCATGTTTCCTCCTTCACACTCCGTTTCAGAATCGCACCAGTCAATTTGAGTAATTAACTTTAATAAGCAGAATATCAGAAGGGTGGCAAACTGAAGCAGCCTGTCACTGGGATGAACAGAGATTTCCAATAGTATTAATCATTAACTCGTACCTGTCATGATATCCACATTAACAGATCATGGTGCAATCTCACACACACACTGATGGACAGGTAGACAGACCAATCAAAACACACAACATCGCAGCCAATCACCAGTGAGAGCACACGCTCTATAGAACAGGGAACACCACAGTTCCAGCTCATTCTACCAGGAGATAGCTCAGAACACAGAGCTCACAGCACGCCACTCAGACATACACCATGTGCTGAGTGCCTCACTGAGATAGTGCAAGGGCTGGGTCCACAGGTTAGCTGGTGAAGCACAAACCACAGCCAGAAGTTAATAGTTATTATTGTACAGAATAATAAAACAGAGTTGTACCATCTACAACCGTGTTGCTTCGTTTGTGTATCGGAACACCCAACACGATAGTACCTACCTTCCAGAGAGCTTTTCATGGATCTGAAGCTGCATCACATGATGTCTAGAACACAAAAGGACAGGAAATCCTATTGCAATTTTGTAGAGGCCTCCATTGCAGGAAGGATATGCAGTCCTTGAAGATAATCTTGCCCAAGATGCTATCTGGAGTGAAGGGCAAGAGTTATACACCAGGGATTGTAACAGAGAAGGATCTCATCTTCTCCCTTTGTCTGCAATATGATAAGCTTTGCCATCACAGACTGAACTCCATCTTTCCTCTGTGGTAGCAGGAATGCATCAGGCTCAAATGTACAATGGCACCACTGGCCTGTAAAGGTGGGCTGTGTATCCCAAACCCCAGTGGAAAGGAAGGTTGTAATATCAGGTGCTGAAAATATAGGAATCTCCCTTTCCTCCCCCCACCATTGGAATCTCCTTCACATCCCCCAGCCTGCTGCACCATTGGAATCTCCCACGACTCCCCCACCACAGGAATCTCCATCACCGCTCCTCCCCCACCCTGTACCACCATTGGAATCTCCTTCCCGTGAAGGTTGGCCGCGCTCATAATCTTTATAAAAGCAAATTACTGCGGATGCTGGAATCTGAAACCAAAGAGAAAATGCTGGAAAATCTCAGCAGGTCTGGCAACATCTGAGAGAGAAGAGCGCTAACATTTAGAGTCCGATGACGCTTTGACAAAGAGTCATCGGACTCGAAACGTTCGCTCTCTTCTCTCCCTACAGTTGCTGCCAGACCTGCTGAGATTTTCCAGCATTTTCTCCTAAGCTTTATTATTGTCACAATGTGGTGGTATGTATTAGGGGTAATATGGTACCTGTGAAGCCGAGAGGCCATTGGCTGACAGGTCCCGGGTCCTGGTTGGATCTGCCGACTTCTGGCTCGGCCCTGAAGGCGGAGTGGTCTGTACCACGTTCAGACGTACAGACCACGTTCTCGACAACGTAACCATCTGCGGCCACGACCAGCAGGACCACGACGCCAACCTCCAAAAGTTCCTCCAGACCGCTAACTCCCTGAACCTCACATATAACGAGGAAAAATGCGTTTTTAGCACAAACCGTTTGGCCATCCTGGGATACGTAGTGCGCAATGGGGTAATAGGCCCCGACCCCGAACGCATGCGCCCCCTTATGGAATTTCCCCTCCCCCACTGCTCCAAAGCCCTGAAACGTTGCCTGGGCTTCTTTTCATATTACGCCCAGTGGATCCCCCAGTACGCAGACAAGGCCCGCCCCCTAATACAGACCACTACCTTCCCCCTGTCGACAGAGGCTCGCCAGGCCTTCCGCCGCATCAAAGCGGACATCGCAAAGGCCACGATGCGCACCATCAACGAGTCCCTCCCCTTCCAGGTAGAGAGCGACGCATCCGATGTAGCTCTGGCGGCCACCTTTAACCAAGCGGGCAGACCCGTGGCCTTTTTCTCCCGGACCCTCCACGCCTCAGAAATCCGCCACTCCTCAGTGGAAAAGGAAGCCCAAGCCATAGTGGAAGCTGTGCGACATTGGAGGCATTACCTGGCCGGCAGGAGATTCACTCTCCTCACCGACCAAAGGTCGGTAGCCTTTATGTTCGATAATGCACAGCGGGGCAAAACTAAGAATGACAAGATCTTAAGGTGGAGGATCGAACTCTCCACCTACAATTATGAGATCTTCTACCGTCCCGGAAAGCTGAACGAGCCGTCCGATGCCCTGTCCCACGGCACGTGCCAACGCACAAATAGACCGCCTCCATGCCCTCCACGAGGACCTCTGCCACCCGGGGGTCACTCGATTCTACCATTTCGTAAAGTCCCGCAACCTCCCCTCTCTGTGAAGGATGTCCGTAAAGTCACCAGGAACTGCCACATCTGCGCAGAGTGCAAACCGCACTTTTTCAGGCCGGATAGAGTGCCCTGATCAAGGCTTCCCGCCCCTTTGAACGCCTCAGTTTAGATTTCAAAGGGCCCCTCCCCTCCACCGACCGCAACGCATACTTCCTGAACGTGGTGGACGAGTACTCCCGTTTGCCCTTCGCCATCCCCTGCCCCGACATGACAGCGGCCACAGTCATTAAAGCCCTTTGCACCATATTCACACTGTTCGGTTTCCCCGCGTATATCCATAGCGACAGGGGGTCCTCCTTCATGAGTGATGAGCTGCACCAGTTCCTGCTCAGCAAGGGCATAGCCTCGAGCAGGACGACCAGCTACAACCCCCAGGGGAACGGGCAAGTAAAGAGGGAGAACGGCACGGTCTGGAAGACCGTCCTACTGGCCCTACGGTCCAGGGATCTCCCAGTTTCCCGGTGGCAGGAGGTCCTCCCGGACGCTCTCCACTCCATCCGGTCGCTGCTGTGTACCACCACTAACCAAACGCCTCATGGGCGCCTCCTTGTCTTCCCCAGGAAGTCCTCCTCCGGAACGTCGCTACCGACCTGGCTGGCGGCCCCAGGACCCATCTTGCTCCGGAAACATGTGCGGCCGCACAAATCTGACCCGTTGGTCGAGAGGGTCCACCTTCTCCACGCGAACCGGCAGTACGCCTATGTGGCGTACCCCGATGGCCGACCGGACACGGTCTCCCTGCGGGACCTGGCGCCCGCCGGCAACACACACACACCGCCGACACCAATCACCCCCTCCGTGCCACCGGCGCACCCCGCGACCGCCCCCTTCCCGGGGGGATCGGTCCTCCTCCTGTGCCCGCCCAGGAGTAAAACAGGAACAAACAGCGAAACGCTCCCGGAGGCGACAACGCCCGAGCAAGCACCTGCACCACCACCGGGGCTGAGGCGATCGACAAGGAAGACCAGGCTGCCCGCTCGACTCGTGGAATCCGCGTGACACCAAGAAAAGCAAGAATGTTAAATTTTTTTTGCTCGTATTGTAAATAGTTCTCACAAACTTGTACATAGCCCAGTGTAGGGCTAAAGCTGTATTAACAGTCCGAAATTTGTTCCAGGGCCAGCCTTGTAAACCCTTACCATCATGCGAACCACCACCCCGCCGGGTTCCTTTTTAACAAGGGGTGAATGTGGTGGTATGTATTAGGGGTAACGTGGTACCTGTGAAGCAGAGGGGCTATTTGCTGACAGGTCCCGGGTCCTGGTTGGATCTGCCGACTTCTGGCTCCACCCTGAAGGCGGAGTACAAGAGCCCGAGCTTCTCCCCGCAGCCTCATTCTGTTGCTGAGCTGCTGGGGACAAGTCTCGCTTAATAAAGCCTAGATCGACTTCATCGCTTCTCGTCTCGCGCAAGTCATTGTGCGCTACACACAAGCAGGCTTACATTAACACTGCAATGAAGTTACTGTGAAAAGCCCCTAGTCGCCACATCCCAGCGCCTGTTCGGGTCACGGAGGGAGAATTCAGAATGTCCAAATTACCTAACAAGCAAGTCTTTCGGGACTTGTGGGAGGAAACCGGAGCACACGGAGGAAACCCACGAAGACACGGGGAGAACGTGCAGACTCCGCACAGACAGTGACCCAAGCCGGGAATCGAACCTGGGACCCTGGAGCTGTGAAGTGCTTAACCCCTGTGCTACCGTGCTGCTCATCTTGAGCCTATGAGAGGGCTGTAGTAGGATATGCACCGTGTACGTATCCAGGAAAAGCACTATTTACATATTCATTATTTCATTTGTGATCCAGCCAGGTTGCTCCCGGTGTAGATCTGGATGAACATTTCTGGGTGGAACACGGCCCCACATTCTGAATTCAAAGTACACAAGAGAGTCGTCCTCCTCAATCTGCTGGGTTCCAGCTCTCACTCTGCTGGGTTCCAGCTCTCAATCTGCTGGGTTCCAGCTCGCACTCTGCTGGGTTCCAGCTCGCACTCTGCTGGGTTCCAGCTCGCACTCTGCTGGGTTCCAGCTCGCAATCTGCTGGGTTCCAGCTCGCAATCTGCTGGGTTCCAGCTCGCAATCTGCTGGGTTCCAGCTCGCACTCTGCTGGGTTCCAGCTCGCACTCTGCTGGGTTCCAGCTCGCACTCTGCTGGGTTCCAGCTCGCACTCTGCTGGGTTCCAGCTCGCACTCTGCTGGGTTCCAGCTCGCACTCTGCTGGGTTCCAGCTCGCACTCTGCTGGGTTCCAGCTCGCACTCTGCTGGGTTCCAGCTCGCACTCTGCTGGGTTCCAGCTCGCACTCTGCTGGGTTCCAGCTCGCACTCTGCTGGGTTCCAGCTCGCACTCTGCTGGGTTCCAGCTCGCACTCTGCTGGGTTCCAGCTCGCACTCTGCTGGGTTCCAGCTCGCACTCTGCTGGGTTCCAGCTCGCAATCTGCTGGGTTCCAGCTCTCACTCAGCTGGGTTCCAGCTCGCAATCTGCTGGGTTCCAGCTCGCAATCTGCTGGGTTCCAGCTCGCAATCTGCTGGGTTCCAGCTCGCAATCTGCTGGGTTCCAGCTCGCAATCTGCTGGGTTCCAGCTCGCAATCTGCTGGGTTCCAGCTCTCACTCAGCTGGGTTCCAGCTCGCAATCTGCTGGGTTCCAGCTCGCAATCTGCTGGGTTCCAGCTCGCAATCTGCTGGGTTCCAGCTCGCAATCTGCTGGGTTCCAGCTCGCAATCTGCTGGGTTCCAGCTCGCAATCTGCTGGGTTCCAGCTCGCAATCTGCTGGGTTCCAGCTCGCAATCTGCTGGGTTCCAGCTCGCAATCTGCTGGGTTCCAGCTCGCAATCTGCTGGGTTCCAGCTCGCAATCTGCTGGGTTCCAGCTCGCAATCTGCTGGGTTCCAGCTCGCAATCTGCTGGGTTCCAGCTCGCAATCTGCTGGGTTCCAGCTCGCAATCTGCTGGGTTCCAGCTCGCAATCTGCTGGGTTCCAGCTCGCAATCTGCTGGGTTCCAGCTCGCACTCTGCTGGGTTCCAGCTCGCACTCTGCTGGGTTCCAGCTCTCACTCAGCTGGGTTCCAGCTCGCACTCTGCTGGGTTCCAGCTCGCACTCTGCTGGGTTCCAGCTCGCACTCTGCTGGGTTCCAGCTCGCACTCTGCTGGGTTCCAGCTTGCTTGCTCAGGGTGAGCTGGATGGTTTCCTGCTGGGTCAGGGCTTTGCAGACTGGTCTCTGACTGAAGTGCGCATTTCTCAACATCCATCACCGCTGCATCCACCAACCACAATGTGAAAGACAACAGCTTCACCCCATAGACCATCAAAACAGATACACCTCTAATCCCCTGTTTATACAACACTTGCTTATCTGCCTTTGTAATACATTAACAGCCCTGCTCGAGGTGCTATTTGCAGCTAATACCCTCGTGTAGTACCACAAGAGACAGGGTGGAGCCCTGGTGCAGACAAAAAGGGAGAGGGTGGCACAGTGGTTGGCACTGCTACCTCACAGCTCCAGGGTCCGGGTTCAATTCCGCCCTCGGGCCACTGTGTGCGGAGTCTGCACGTTCTCCCCGTGTCCGAGTGGGTTTCCTCCCACAAGTCCAAAGATGTACCTCCTCATTCCACAGTAGGAAAACGCAACAATTAGACAAAATGGCTGCCCCCCACCCCTTACTCAGCACAACCCTGAATATCCCAGAGACCCTACCCAGCAGCAGGAATATAGAAGGGTGACAGATATCTCAGTCACCTCCACAACCCGTCTCTTTTTAAAAAAATAAACTTAGAGTACCCAATTCATTTTTTCCAATTAAGGGGCAATTTAGCGTGGCCAATTCATCTACCCTGCACATCTTTGGGTTGTGGGGGCAAGACCCACGCAAACATGGGGAGAATTCGGGGCAGCACGGTAGCACAGTGGGTAGCACTGGCTTCACAGCGCCAGGGTCACAGGTTCGATTCCCCCCTGGGTCAGTGTCTGTGCGGAGTCTGCACGTTCTCCCCGTGTGCGCGTGGGTTTCCTCCGGGTGCTCCGGTTTCCTCCCACAGTCCAAAGATGTGCAGGTTAGGTGGATTGGCCATGCTAAATTGCCCTTAGTGTCCAAAAAGGTTAGGAGAGGTTATTGGGTTACGGGGATAGGGTGGAAGTGAGGGCTTAAGTGGGTCGATGCAGACTCGATGGGCCAAATGACCTCTTTCTGTACTGTATGTTCTATGTACTAATGTGCAAACTCCACACGGACAGTGACCCAGAGCCGGGATCGAACCTGGGACCTCGGCACCGTGAGGCAGCAGAGAGGTCCATGAATGGGTTAGACTTTCAAAGTACTTAATGAGCAGAAGGGCTGAGAATTTGTCACACAAACATCTAAATTTGAACAAACTATAAAATGAAGCACACAGGGTTAGTGTTGTTAAATAGCTAAAGCAGAGAGCCTGAATGTTTCAAAATGAAGTCGGGGGCTGTTTAGCACACTGGGCTAAATCACTGGCTTTGAAAGCAGACCAAGGCAGGCCAGCAGCACGGTTCGATTCCCGTACCAGCCTCCCCGAACAGGCACCGGAATGTGGCGACTAGGGACTTTTCACAGTAACTTCATTGAAGCCTACTTGTGACAATAAGCGATTTTCATTTCATTTTCAGGTTCAGGTGAACACACCCCTCCGATAGGCAGGCAGCGGAGCCACAATCCAGTCGCTGCCAGATTGGGGAACTGCGATGCCCAGAATGTGCGAATTTAAAGATCTAGATGTACATTTCGGTGAAACCTGCAATCATTCGCCTCACTCTCGGAAAACAGAAATCCTGCTGATAGCTCCCATCGGTTTATAACAGAGTCCCTCTGTTGTACAAAACTTGTAAATTGTTAGAACGCACAGTATCAAGAGGATGAAGATTTATTGTGACTTCAAATTGTACTGAGCGGTTTATCACCGTGACGGGGGCTACACACAAGAGCGCAGCAACACATCTGCTGTTTCGTGCAGAGTTTGAAGAAAGTTGTCAATATCTTGCAATGCGCTCTGTGCAATCCACAGAGAGATGGCATTAATCATCTGTGCAATAGATTCATGTTTGTCTGGCAGAGACATCAGAAGCAGTTCAGTAAACACTGGGAGTACAGCAAACAATACAGCATGACACACACACACACCACAGAGTGCACGTTGTGGCAACATACACCTTTACCTGTTCATTCTGGTCTGGAGCACGAGTCACATTGGGAGATATTAGGGCAGACGGGCAGAGGTTTGGGCACAAGAGGTGGGTTTTTACCACAACCTTCAAAGGAGAGAAGTGTGACGGAGAGTTTAGGGACGGGATTCCAGAGCTTCGGGCCGAGACGGCTCAAGGCAGGGCTACGAGGGGCGTAGATCAAGGCTGCTCAGAGTTGCTCTATCGCGTTGTGTGTGTTTTGCCACTGGTTTGTTTCTTTCTTTCTCTCTTTATGTTTCATTTTGATGGCTGTTCTATATCCACTCACACCTCATCTGGATGCAACCATTGTTTCTTTGAGTGTGGCGACTAGGGGATTTTCACAGTAACTTCACTGCAGTGTTAATGTAAGCCTACTTGTGACAATGAAGACTATTATTATAATACCCACCGTGTTATTAGTCCTTCCGTTTGATTTCCCTTTGTCCCCATTTCCTTTGTTTAATTTTATTATTTTTGGTCTGTGGACTCAATCGGAATGCACCTTTAAGCGGTGGACTTCAGCGATGGCCGCCTGCTGGTCAGGACATTGAGCTCCAGGATTTGAATTTCTGGAGAGGAGAATACAGCGTCGTCACCACCAAGGGAATCTGAAGAACCAGCTTTGAAGGAAGTCAGTTCGATTGGCTGGCAACCTGTGAGCTGGCCAGGGACAGTGCACTGGCTGACAACAGTCAGTGATTGGGTCCTGCATGGTGCTTTGAGAGCTGGGCAGAAGTAATTGGACCTTGTTTGGAGAAACAACTCTCTCTCTCACTGCTGGATGGAAAGAATTGCTTTAGTGTTCTAAAATCAGTGAGTAACTTGCAAATCTTTACTTTATTTTTTTTAAATATAAATTTAGAATACCCAATTCATTTTTCCAATTAAGGGGCAATTTAGAACAAAGAAAATTACAGCACAGGAACAGGCCCTTCGGCCCTCCCAGCCTGCGCCGATCCAGATCCTTTATCTAAACCTGTCGCCTATTTTCCAAGGATCTACTTTCCTCTGTTCCCCGCCCGTTCATATATCTGCCTAGATGCATCTTAAATGACGCTATCGTGCCCGCCTCTACCACCTCCGCTGGCAAAGTGTTCCAGGCACCCACCACCCTCTGCGTAAAAAACTTTCCACGCACATCTCCCTTAAACTTTCCCCCTCTCACCTTGAAATCGTGACCCCTTGTAATTGACACCCCCACTCTTGGAAAAAGCTTGTTGCTATCCACCCAGTCCATACCTCTCATTTTGTAGACCTCAATCAGGTCCCCCCTCAACCTCAGTCTTTCCAACAAAAACAATCCTAATCTACTCAACCTTTCTTCATAGCTAGCACCCTCCATACCAGGCAACATCCTGGTGAACCTCCTCTGCACCCTCTCTAAAGCATCCACATCCTTCTGGTAATGTGGCGACCAGAACTGCACGCAGTATTCCAAATGTGGCCTAACAAGTCCTATACAACTGTAACATGGCCTGCCGACTCTTGTACTCAATACCCCGTCCAATGAAGGCAAGCATGTTGTATGCCTTCTTGACCACTCTATCGACCTGCGTTGCCACCTTCAGGGTACAATGGACTTGAACTCCCAGATCTCTCTGTACATCAATTTTCCCCAGGACTCTTCCATTGACCGTATAGTCCGCTCTTGAATTAGATCTTCCAAAATACATCACCTCGCATTTGCCTGGATTGAACTCCATCTGCCATTTCTCTGCCCAACTCTCCAATCCATCAATATTCTGCTGTATTCTCTGACAGTCCTCCTCGCTATCTGCAACTCCACCAATCTTAGTATCATCTGCAAACTTGCTAATCAGACAACCTATACCTTCGTCCAGATCATTTATGTATATCACGCCGCTCCAGCTGCCGGCGACAAATGGGCGGCGCGGGACTGCGCATGCGCGCTGTGACCGTCACGGTTGCGCGCATGCGCGGTGGCTCCCTTCTCCGCGCCGGCCCCGACGCAACATGGCGCAGGGCTACAGAGGCCGGCGCGAAGCAAAAGAGGCCCCCAGCCCGAGAGGCCGGCCCGCCGATCGGTAAACCCCGATCGTGGGCCAGGCCACAGCGGAAGCCCCCCTTCCCCCACCACCAGACCGCCCCCGGATGGATGCACGCCAAGGTCCCCCCGGGTAAGACGACATGTGGACGGCGCCGGCGGCACTCAGATTTTTTTTAGCAGCCGCCTGGCCCATCCCAGGCGGAGATTCGCCGGGGGGGGGGGGGGGGCGCGTAGAGAAAGCGTGTCTGCGAGAGCGGCACGAGAGGACACATTCAGGGTGAATGTGTGAATAAAGTTTTATTTAAACCCTTGAAACTTGCGCTGTGCGAGTTATTTAAGCATTGACCGCACACTTGGGGTGAAGAAACATACCCGCCTTCCTCTGCAGGGCGGATTACAGACGGCAAAGGGAACGATTACAGGGATTTCCATCCTCTCTCCACCCTGTCACTAACACATTCTCTCCATCATACTATCACCTGAAGCAGGACATAATTCATAAACCACACAATGGGAATATGTGCAAATATTTGCATCCCTGATTCAACCCTGCTCTGCATATGTCCCTCCAGACAAAGAAAACAAATACTTTCTTTTTTTAAAATAAATTTAGAGTATCCAATTCATTTTTTCCAATCAAGGGGCAATTTAGCGTGGCCAATCCACCTACCCTGCACGTCTTTGGGTTGTGGGGGCGAAACCCACACAGACACGGGGAGAATGTGCAAACTCCACACGGACAGTGACCCAGAGCTGGGATCGAACCTGGGACCTCGGCGCCGTGAGGCAGCAGTGCTAACCACTTGGCAACTGTGCTGCCCTAACAAATACTTCCTAAAGTATTTTTCAGGATATCCCAAACCACCTCCAAGTCCAATAAAGCACCTGTTGAGCATAGTCACTGTTGTAATGTAAAGAATAGAGCAGCCAATTTGTGTTTTAGCAAAATCCCTTAAACAGGAATCTGATTAATGACCAGATAACATTTTTAGTGATGCTGATCGATGATTAAATATTGGCCAGAACACTGGGGATAACACCCCCGCTGTGAATCTAAATAGTGCCATGGGATCTTTTATATCTCCCTGGAGAGAGCAGATATGAGCTCAGGTCAATGACCCACCAGACGAATGCCACCCTCCAATAGTACAGCACTCCCTCGCCACAGCACGGAATGTCTGCATCGAATCTCTGCTCCAGGCTGTACAACCCACAACCTCTTGACTGTCAGCCAACTGGTACACAGCTGACACCGCACTAGAAACTGGTTTGTCTGCTCGGTGCGCGACTGACTACACCAAGTGTTCCAGATGTTGCTAAAAAACATTGTTGACAGAAAGCTAGTCAAAGCACTTTCTGACAACCGCAGATGTAGATAGGTTTCTGACTCTTTAACAATTGGTGCAGCAGAGGATTTACAAGCAAAACAAATTGAACACAGCTGATGGAATCTCTCTGAGCAGATAAGCCAGCTCGCACAGTGCCAGAAAGCTTATCTTATTGAGCAGAGAACGAGAGCAATAACATTGTCCCAACGGAATTCCCTCAGTTTCAGTCCAACATCCTGGCGTGTGGCATATCCGGCGCGTGGCACTGGCATTTGATTAAAGTTTCGACATCAGAACATCACAAATATTCTTCACTACTGCGGGAGACAGTGATGTGGTGGTGATAACATCACTGAACAGTAATCCAGGGGCCCAGGTTAATGCTCTGGGGACACGGTTCAAACCCCACCACGGCAGCTGGTGGAAGTTAAATTCAGTTATTATTTTTCGTAAAAATTTGGATTGAAGCCTCATCACAATAGTGGTGAGCATGAAACCATCAGCGATCATCATGAAACTCATCACATTCACTAATGTCCTTTAGGGAAGGAAATCTGCTGTTCTGACCTGGTCTGGCCTACACGTGACTCCAGACCCACAGCAATGCAGTGACTCTAACTGCCCTGTAATATCACCGATCAAACCACTCAGTTCAAGGGCAATCCCCAAAGCCTGTCCACCATCTACAAGGCACAAGTCAGGAGTGTGATGGAACACTCTCCACTTGCCTGGGCGAGTGCAGCTCCAACAACACTCAAGAAGCTCAACACCATCCAGGACAAAGCAGCCCCGCTTGATTGTTCCTCCTTCACCACCACCACACGGTATTACAGTTTTTTAAAAAAGTGTTTACAGAAGGAGGAGGCCATTCGGCCCATCGAGTCTGCACCAGCCCTTAGAAAGAGCACTCTACCTAAGCCCACGCATTCACACTAACCCAGTAACGCCACCAAACCTTTTTGGACACTAAGGGCAATTTATCATGGCCAATCCACCCAACCGGCACATCTTTGGACTGTAGGAGGAAACCGGAGCACCCGGAGGAAACCCACGCAGACACGGGGAGGACGTGCAGACTCCACACAGACAGTGACCCAAGATGGGAACCCAACCTGGGACCCTGGTGCGGTGAAGCAACAGTGCTAACCACTGTGCTACCGTGCCGCCGTGTGTGCCATCTACAAGATGCACTGCAGTAACTCACCAAAGTTCCTTCGGCAGCACCTTCCAAACCCACGACCACTACCATCTAGAAGAACAAGAGCGGCAGATACCTGGGAACCCCACCACCATCCGGACTTGGGAATATATCGTCCAGAGGTGGAGTCACAATTCTGAGGGTCCTGCGCTCTCCCGCTTTGCGGAGGCTTCACATCACGCCCCATCTCCTGTGATGTCAATCCCCACACCCGCAGGACGGCAAGCTACCCCGCCCCCAATTACGGCAAGACATGCCCCAAATGACAGAGTCCACCCCCAATGACGGCTTGTGGGGCCGTCCCTCGGCGACCATGTGTGCTCCTACCTGCCTAATCGGGCCCGACCTCTGCCCCAAGGAACCCGCCCGCTTGCCCGGCCTTCTTTGCCCCTCCCGACTGCTGCTCCGCTGACCGCTCAGCTATCGCCCGGCTGGCTGGGCCTCAAAGATCCCGCATGCTCCCGGTTACCCCCACCCCCCTCAGGCTGTCCACCAGGCCGAATGTCAGAAACCCGGCTGCTGATTTGCTCTTTTACTCTGTGAAAGTTCAGAAACCTCAGACCAATTCAGGAGATCCGGGTCGGAACTGCGGATAGGCCCCCCAATGGCCGGGGCCCGGTGCTGTGTCACTGAAAGTCCACCTCTGATACCGCCGTTCCTTCACTGTCGCTGGGTCAAAAACCTGGAACTCCCCGCTAACAGCACTGTGGGCGTACCTACACCAGAGGGACAGCAGTGGTTCAAGGCAGCAGCTCACCACCAACTTCTCAAGGGCAATTAGGGATGGGTAATAAATGCTGGTCCAGCCGTTTCCCAGCAATGATGACGTAATATTCACACTGGTACATTGAGATGCTCTGTCAGAGCAAAGGGAACTTTAGCTGGAATCTTACTGAATTTAAGGAAAAGGTCATTCTGCCCAGCTCCTCCCTGCCATGCCTATTCCTCCCAAGTGTCCTTGCCCACCCTGGTCCATCTAATCCCACCATCACCATATCATTCTCAATGGGCTCTCTAACTTCCACTTAAATGCATCTATACGGTTTGCCTCAACTACTCTGTGGTAAGTAGTTTCACATTCTCACCGCTCTCGGTGGTGAGGGGTATCTCCTGCATTTCCTCACGGATTATTACTGACTTTCTTAAATTTACACCCCCTAGTTCTGCTCTTCCCCTGACCAAGTGGAAATATTGGGCTGGACTTTACTCTGGGTTTGGGGCCAGAATGTCAGGGTAATAGAAAGTGGGTCCCGAGCCTGCATTTGGTGACTTCATCGCAGGCTTCCTCCTAACTGGCCACCCAGGGGCCCCACCGCTCCGAAGCCCGAGCCGGTGGAGAGGTGGGTGTGGCTGAGGAAGGAAGATGATGTCGGGAGTGCCTCAAACTGGACGTGTCCCAGGACAGGGATCTGAAAATTAAAGTTTGGGGGGCAGAGGACGAGTAGGCCTAACTGGACACCAGACAGGCCTGTGGAGGCTGCCTTCCCAGCGAGATGGAGATGAAGAGGAATGTCTTCTCTTGAGGGTCAATGGTGTTTAGAATTCTCCTCCCAGAGAGCAGAGGGAAGACCCCTTCTTCGTGGCGTCCTCTGTGGCGCGGCCGGGCCGTCGATCTCGGCCCAGGATGGGCTGAGCGACCGTCCACACCTGGTCGCAGCCGGCGGGAACGCTGAGCGCAGGGTCGGGGGGCGGTCTCCGACCCCGGAGGGGGGCCTCCGATGGGGTCTGGCCCGCAATCGGGGCCCACCGATCGGCGGGCCGGCCTCTCGTTCCCTGGGCCTATTTCCTTCCGCGCCGGCCCCTGAACTCCCGCGCCACGTTGTGTCGGGGCCGCCACGTTGAGAGTCCACTGCGCATGCGCGGATCCCGCGGTGCAGAGTTCACACCAGGATGGGACACTGGAGTGGCATGAACCGCTCCAGCGCTGTGCTGGGCCCCTGTAGGGCCCAGAATCGGTACTCCCAGCGGCCCGTTCACACCGTCGTGAAACGGGAAGGCATTTCTGATGGCGCGGACACTCTTGCTGCTGAATGGGAGAGTCCCGCCCCTTAGCTCTCTTGCTTGCTGAACAAAGTGATAACACTCGCACTCAAACTGAGAGAGGTGTTCACTCTGGAATTAAATATCACTTCGTCTCAAACATCCCTCTGTCCATTACCGTTGAGCGCAAGAAATAGGTGCAAGAACAGGGAATTCAGCCCATCCGGAATTCAGCCCATCTAGCCTGCTATGCCGCTCAATGAGGTCGTGGCTGATCGAGCTGATGGAGGCCTTAACTCCACTTTCACCAACTGTCCCCCATGACACTCAACACTCTCGAATCATCAGATCAATCAAAGATCATTCACACTCCCGCAGACAAAGCCAGGCCAGCAGCGCGGGTTCAATTCCCGTACCAGCCTCCCCGAACAGGCGCCGGAATGTGGCGACTAGGGGCTTGTCACAGTAACTTCATTGAAGCCTACTCGTGACAATAAGTGATTTTCATTCATTTCAACTCGGCCTGGAATAAATTCACTGGCACTGTCACCGCTGCACTCTGGGAGGAGAATTCACTGGCACTGTCACCGCTGCACTCTGGGAGGAGAATTCACTGGCACTGTCACCGCTGCTCCCTGCTGGGGGGGATTCACTGGCACTGTCACCGCTGCCCTCTGGGAGGAGAATTCACTGGCACCGTCACCGCTGCTCCCTGGGAGGAGAATTCACTGGCACCGTCACCGCTGCTCTCTGCTGGGGGGGATTCACTGGCAATGTCACCGCTGCCCGCTGGGAGGAGAATTCACTGGCACCGTCACCGCTGCCCTCTGGGAGGAGAATTCACTGGCACCGTCACCGCTGCCCTCTGGGAGGAGAATTCACTGGCACTGTCATCGCTGCTTTCTGGGAGGAGAATTCACCGGCACTGTCACCGCTGCCCTCTGGGAGGAGAATTCACCGGCACCGGTGCTCTCTGGGAGGAGAATTCACTGGCACTGTCACCGCTGCCCTCTGGGAGGAGAATTCACTGGCACTGTCACCGCTGCTCCCTGGGAGGAGAATTCACTGGCACCGTCACCGCTGCTCTCTGCTGGGGGGGGGGGGGAATTCACTGGCACTGTCACCGCTGCCCTCTGGGAGGAGAATTCACTGGCACCGTCACCGCTGCTCCCTAGGAGGAGAATTCAGTGGCACTGCTGCTCCCTGGGAGGAGAATTCACTGGCACTGCCACCACTGCCGTTTGGGAGGAGAATTCACTGGCACGGTCACCGCTGCTCCCTGGGAGGAGAATTAACTGGCACGGTCACCGCTGCTCTCTGCTGGGGGGGGGGGGGGGGATTCACTGGCACTGTCACTGCTGCCGTTTGGGAGGAGAATTCACCGTCACCGCTGCTTTCTGGGAGGAGAATTCACTGGCACTGTCACCGCTGCCCTCTGGGAGGAGAATTCACTGGCACCGTCACCGCTGCTCGCTGCTGGGGGGGGGGGGGAATTCACTGTCACCGCTGCCCTCTGGGAGGAGAATTCACTGGCACCGTCACCGCTGCTCCCTAGGAGGAGAATTCAGTGGCACTGCTGCTCCCTGGGAGGAGAATTCACTGGCACCGTCACCGCTGCTCCCTGGGAGGAGAATTCACTGTCACCGTCACCGCTGCTCCCTGGGAGGAAAATTCACTGGCACTGTCACCGCTACCCTATGGGAGGAGAATTCACTGGCACCGTCACCGCTGCTCCCTGGGAGGAGAATTCACTGGCACCGTCACCGCTGCCCTCTGGGAGGAGAATTCACTGGCACCGTCACCGCTGCTCCCTGGGAGGAGAATTCACTGGCACCGCTGCTCCCTGGGAGGAGAATTCACTGGCACCGTCACCGCTGCTCCCTGGGAGGAGAATTCACTGGCACCGTCACCGCTGCTCCCTGGGAGGAGAATTCAGTGGCATTGCTGCTCCCTGGGAGGAGAATTCACTGGCACCGTCACCGCTGCTCCCTGGGAGGAGAATTCACTGGCACTGCTGCTCCCTGGGAGGAGAATTCACCGGCACCGTCACCGCTGCTCCCTGGGAGGAGAATTCACTGGCACTGTCACCGCTACCCTCTGGGAGGAAAATTCACTGGCACCGTCACCGCTGCCCTCTGGGAGGAGAATTCACTGGCACCGTCACCGCTGCTGCCTGGGAGGAGAATTCACTGGCACCGTCACCGCTGCCCTCTGGGAGGAGAATTCACTGGCACCGTCACCGCTGCTCCCTGGAAGGAGAATTCACTGGCACCGCTGCTCCCTGGGAGGAGAATTCACTGGCACCGTCACTGCTGCCATTTGAACAAAGAACAAAGAAATGTACAGCACAGGAACAGGCCCTTCGGCCCTCCAAGCCCGTGCCGACCATGCTGCCCGACTAAACTACAATCTTCTACACTTCCTGGGTCCGTATCCCTCTATTCCCATCCTATTCATGTATTTGTCAAGATGCCCCTTAAATGTCACTATCGTCCCTGCTTCCACCACCTCCTCCGGTAGCGAGTTTCAGGCACCCACTACCCTCTGCGTAAAAACTTGCCTCGTACATCTACTCTAAACCTTGCCCCTCTCACCTTAAACCTATGCCCCCTAGTAATTGACCCCTCTACCCTGGGGAAAAGCCGCTGAATATCCACTCTGTCTAGGCCCCTCATAATTTTCTAGACCTCAATAAGGTCTCCCCTTTGGGAGGAGAATTCACTGGCACTGTCACCGCTGCTCCCTGGGAGGAGAATTCACTGGCACGGTCACTGCTGCTCCCTGGGAGGAGAATTCACTGGCTCCGTCACCGCTGCTCCCTGGGAGGAGAATTCACTGGCACCGTCACCGCTGCTGTCTGGGAGGAGAATTCACTGGCACCGTCACCGCTGCTCCCTGGGTTGAGAATTCACTGGCACTGTCACCGCTGCTCCCTGGGAGGAGAATTCACTGGCACCGTCACCGCTGCTCCCTGGGAGGAGAATTCACTGGCACTGTCACCGCTGCTCTCTGGGAGGAGAATTCACTGGCACCGTCACCGCTGCTCCCTGGGAGGAGAATTCACTGGCACCGTCACCGCTGCTCTCTGGGAGGAGAATTCACTGGCACCGTCACCGCTGCTGTCTGGGAGGAGAATTCTAAACACCTTTGACCCTCAAGAGAAGACATTCCTCTTCATCTCCATCTCGCTGGGAAGACCCCTTGTTCGGAAACTGTGCCCCCGGGTTCCAGACTCTCCCACAAGTGGAAACATCCCCGCTTCAATATTAATCCTTTCCCTTTGTTAACTGAAGCTTCAGACCGACATCAATGCTGCTTGTTCACTGCCCTCCCCTCGGGTGCTTTCTTTCAAGTAGAGCAGTTAGTTATCATTCTTTGTTGCACATATTAAATTATGGGGAAGGCACACTGCATTGATGCACACAGCTAATTAAAAAAGATGGGCAGATTACTTTACAGACAACGTAACACAGATGTACTCCAGGGTTCAACTTCTCTGTCTGCAAAGCACATTCTTTTTGATCGTATGTTCAGCAAACATTTTCCTGTTTTGACAAATGGCACAAAAACGTTTTTCATGTTGCATCATCGCATTAACAGGTATTGCTTCGTTAAATGTGAAAATCTGAATGACAGAGAAAAAGAGCAGATTTAGCCAAACACAAAATGTGTCCTTTACTCCCTTTTTCTCACATCAATGTTAACCAACAAAGACAGTTGGAAGGTTCATGAAATCTCAGGCAAGGAGTTACACTTGAGGAGCGTTGTTAGAGGTAGAGAAGGGAATGTTTCGGGAAGGGGTTCTGGACGATAGCTCGGTCATCAAGAGAGTTTGGGGTGGGGGGGGGGGGAAAAATAAGGGGAATTCACAGAACATAACAGCGCAGTACAGGCCCTTCGGCCCTCGATGTTGCGCCGACCTGTGAAACCACTCTAAAGCCCATCTACACTATTCCCTTATCATCCATATGTTTATCCAATAACCATTTGAATGCCCTTAGTGTTGGCGAGTCCACTATTGCCGCAGGCAGGGCATTCCACGCCCTTACTACTCTCTGAGTAAAGAACCTACCTCTGACATCTGTCCTATATCTATCTCCCCTCAATTTAAAGCTATGTCCCCTCGTGCTAGACATTACCATCCGAGGAAAAAGGCTCTCACTGTCCACCCTATCCAATCCTCTGATCATCTTGTATCTGCTCATAGTCAGAGGAAGAGAGGGTCTGGAGAGATTTATTTATTTTTTTTAAAATTAGAGCACCCAATTATTTCTTTTCCAATTAAGGGGCGATTTAGCATGGCCAATCCACCTACCCTGCACACCTTTGGGTTGTAGACACGGAGAATGGTGCAAATTCCTCACAGACAGAGACCCAGGGCGGGGATCGAACCCTAGTCCTCAGCGCCATGAGGCAGCAGTGCTAACCACTGCGCTGCTGTGCCACCCTAGGGTCTGGAGAGATATGGGAATGATGCAGATTACAGAGATTACACAACCATTGAGGACTTCATAGACAAGAATGGGGACCGTTTAGATCAGAAAATCCCATTTGAAATGAGTGTTCAGCTGGGTTATACGGATCTACTGGAGGGTGTCACGGAGTGTAAAAATATTCCACAGTTTACCAAGTGCACAAAATTCCACAGCCTTCAATTCTTTTCAGTAAATGTATAAAAGATTACAAAATCTGCCCAGTAAATTCGAACCTATTTCCAAACCACCATGGGCTTTTTGATTGATATGCTAGAGGACAAAGGCAAAATTAAAGTACTTCCTCCAACATATGACCCATCCAATCTGGTGTAACTGCTTTGTTCGGGGTGGAGTTGCCAAGACACGGAGACTAAATTCCAGTCCTACAGCTGCACAAGGCTGGCGATGCAGAGCGAGATACTGAACCATCTCACAAACTACACTTTCAGACCAGCGCTCTGGGCAAATGAAGATTAGTCAATCTGACAACCAGGAGAGATGAACTTCTGAACAAGTATGATAAACGATGAAGACTTTTGACACTTCAAAAGGCCTCCGTCAATCGAAGCTCACGCTGGATTCATTCTGGTTTTGTACATGCTTAGTGTCAGCGGAAACTAGAAGGTGTTTTAGCCAACAAGAGAGGAACAGAATTTCAAATGCTGCCATTCTATTCACAGTAAAAATTGCAGAAAGAACGAAAGAGTTGTCTATCAATGAAATCCAGCAACTTACTTCCCCTGAACCTTGTGGCATCTCCTCTGGACCCGTCATTAAACCTGCATCATGACGAGCTAGCTATTTATTCACATTTTCACTCAGCGAAGCCCGTGTCTGATCTGCATGAAATCTACAGTATTTTCTCACAATCACAAGCAGAGCTGAAATGAGCCACGCCATGTACCAGCGACAATAGTGTTGCTAAGCAATGGCCAATAAGGTTTGTTGGCTTGACTGCAGTATTAAATACAAACGGTACAGAGTAGTAGCAGTAAACCTCAGCCACCATCATTAATGCCACCTCAAAGAAATCGACACCCTCACACTAACATGTTTAACAATAGCAGTGCTGGCAGTTTTAGGGTAGATGTAAAAGCAATGGGGGACGCCATAAAAACGCCATCAATTAGGGGGAGGAGAATCAATCAGTTACACCATCCTTGTATCGACTGTCTGCTTTAGAACGAGAACCAATTAATTTAGCTATTACATGATCAGTATTGACGTGTCCTGACCAAGCTCACAATAGGGACTATTGGTCACATTATTGATATTATATAAACGGTTACCTCGTTCACAAAAAATAACAACAATGTCAATATTCAGTTCCTAAACTCTTAAAGGGAAAACTGACATCTTGCTTACAGCCAATTTTATGCCAACACGTTTCAGGGGAAATGGACCCAATGTCACCAGCAGCCTTTTGCACTCCGCTGTTGTCAAAGGGATAGAAAATAAAAACAGAAAGTTCTGGACATACTCGGCAGGTCTGGTGCCATCTGTGGAGCGATAGTCAGGAGTTATCAAGTCCAATGTGATTTCGTCAACACTGGAGAGTTATACATACCCGACTTGGAACATTAACCGTTTCTCGGTCCAGCCTGGCCAAGAGGAAGGCTAGTTCTGGAACACGGGTCAATGCAGCCGGACACAGAGTACTTTCAGCACTTTCACTTTTTATTTCAGATTTTGACCAATTCACTAATGCAGAAGTTGTGTGTATAACCCGCTCCCCTCATCTCCCAACACCGCCACAGCTTAGGGGTGGCACAGTGGTTAGCATTGCCGCCTCACGATGCCGAGCACCCGGGTTTGATCCCGGACACTGTCCGTGTGGAGTTTTTACATTCTCCCCGCGTTTGCGTGGGTCTCCGGGTAGGTGGATTGACTATGCTAAATTGCCCCTTAACTGGAAAAATACCACCCCCACTGCTGGTCTAACATCCAGTACTGGACACGCTCTGCAGTCCGGTCACATCCAGTTGTGTTGGACAAGTAAGAAACCAATCAGAGGAGACGCTACAAATATCCCCATCCTCAATGATGGGGGAGCCCAGCACCTCAGAGTAAATGATACAACGGAAGCATTCGCATCTGTTACAACGGAAGCATTCGCATCGGTTATGAGGCCTCGCGGGATTTACCAGCCTCGAAAGATCTTATGAGATCATGGAGGTCAGGATTCAGATTTGCATATTCACGTGAGCAGTTAGTTTTCACAACCGTGGACCAGGCCTATCGGCACATGAGGGGGTCCCTGAGGCGATCGGGAGCCCCTGGGTGGTCGGGCTCTGGGCAGGGTGATACCCTGCCACCCCGATGCCACCCAGGCACTGTTGCACTGCTAGCCTGGCACCCTTGCAGTGCCACCCAGGTGCCAACTTGGCAGTGCCAGGATGCCCAGGTGAGACTGCCAGGGTGCCAGTGCCCAGGTGGAATCATGTCTGCACAGGAGACCGGGCCTGGGTTGCCCTGCCCTTAACGAGGTGGAGGCAGACCCCCCGAATTGGGGCATTCGTGGTGGGGAGCAGTGTCTAGAGGAGGGTCTTACATTGGCGAGTGGAGCTGGTTAGTGCAGGAAACAGGACTAAGTATGGCCTCGGTTGGGGGGGGGTGGGGGGGGGGGGGGGGGGGGGGGTGTTCGTCTCGGAGGCCCAGAAATGAAGCAGAGTCCCATTTAATAGCGGGGTCGTTCCTGGTGTTCCCAGCGCCGGGAAACACCTGGTTAAATATGCTCGACACAGGACTCGGTTTCATTTCTGTGATTTCTGTGAACCCGTAGGTTCTTTAAAGAAGAAAAATTGAGGAACAAAGTCACAGGGACCACTAATTAGTTTTAACAACAAGAAGCAAAACATTAAACACAAAAAGCTTAATTATGATCCCCTCTGTTTCACAAGCAGCTTTCTAAAGACATACTTTCAAAAATAATGCTTTCCCCAAGTTGTATTAAAAAATTCACCCCTGGTTTTCAAAACTTCTCTTTCAAACAAAGCTTGCAGTCCACTTTTAACAAGGAATCCAGTCTCCAGGTTTCACTCCACATCTGGATTTAGTTCTCTTGACTGTAGCACTTCGCATTTGTTTTAATTATAGATTCCCAGACTGCATCGATGGCACCAAACTTTTTGATTTACCTCTGAAGTCTGCTTTCTTGCATTAAATCTGGTGACTGCAGCTGTCCCCTTCAACTCTATGGTGCAGCACAGTAGCATAGTGGTTAGCACTGTTGCTTCACAGCTCCAGGGTCCCAGGTTCGATTCCCGGCTTGGGTCACTGTCTGTGCGGATTCTGCACGTCCTCCCCGTGTCTGCGTGGGTTTCCTCTGGGTGCTCCGGTTTCCTCCCACAGTCCAAAGACGTGCAGGTTAGGTGGATTGGCCATGCTAAATTGTCCCTTAGTGACCAAAAAAGGTAAAGTGGGGTTACTGGGTTACAGGGATAGGGTAGAGGTGGGCTGGAGTAGGGTGCTGTTTCCAAGGGTCAGTGCAGAGTCGATGGGCCAAATGGCCTCCTTATGCACTGTAAATTCTATGATTTTATGAACTCAGAACATGCTGTTCTATTTTGGGAAGATCGCGCACAAAGTCCTTTCTGCCGCCTGTTTCCCGGCACTCACCATGCCAAGAAACACATTCAACCCGTCTCGCGCTGAACAAGGGGCCTAAACAGGGAACGCACAGCCGAGGTGGCACATAGCCCCGTTTTTTACAATGGGGAGCTCTACTCGGCGGAACTCGGCGCGAGGTCGGGAACGCCATTTCAAAATCCCCGCCCTTCCCCCCCATCCCCTCAGCCTGAGAGCAACATGGGTGGGTCCCCTGCTGCACCCCCACTCCCCACACTGGGCAGCCCCTGCCTGATTGAATGCATAAATAATGCCAGCTTGGCATCTTGGCAGTGCCAGCCTGGCACCCAGGTGGTGCCAGGGCACCACCCCGCCCAAAGAGCATGCAGCTGGGGGCCTCCGATCCCCTGGTTCCGTTTATGGGGACCAGGTTATTTTTTCAAAAAATATACTATATTCATAAAATCTATCATAAACATTACAGAACATTTTGAATTGTCTTGACTGTACATTTCCATCAGTTACACATTCCCTTGACTTTCTTCCATTCAATTTTGATAACATTACACATATACCCCTCTTTACATTATAATTCCTTCTGAAATATTTACATTGTCATGTCAGGTTTCTTTTATACATTGGAGTGACCGAGGGGGGGTTTACACCGTTACCCGCCCCTCGGTGTACATTTGCTGGAAAGACCTTACACAGTGGTCTTTCCCCATTGCGCCTTGGCGTCAGCTGCCCCAAGCATGAGTGCGTCCCTCAGTACGTAGTCCTGGACCTTGGAATGTGCCAGTCTGCAACACTCGGTCGAGGACAATTCTTTGCACTGGAACATCAGCAAGTTTCGGGCAGACCAAAGAGCGTCTTTCACCGAGTTGATGACCTTCCAGCAGCAGTTGGATGTTTGTCTCGGTGTCCCCCCCTGGAAACAGTCCGTAGAGCACAGAGTCCTGTGTCACAGATCTGTTCGGGATGAACCTTGACAAATACCACTGCATCTCTCTCCAGACCTTCTTTGCAAAGGCACATTCCACAAGGAGGTGTGTGACCATCTCATTTCCCCCACAGCCACTCCGAGGGCAGCGTGCATTGGCGCTGAGCCTTCGGGTGTGCATGAAGAATCTGACAGGGAGGGCCTTTCTCACCACCAGCCAAGCTAGGTCTTGGTGCTTGTTTGAAAGTTCTGGTGATGAGGCGTTCTGCCAGATGACTCTGGCAGTCTGCTCAGGGAACCATCCAACGTCCTCCACGGTCTGACCACTGCTTCATTGCCTTGTGGTCAAAGGTGTTTCTCTTCAAAAACTTTTCCATGAAGGACAGGTGGTACGGCACGGTCCAACTACTTGGAGCGTTCCGCGGCAATGAGGCCAGGCCCATCCTTCGTAACACCGGGGACAGGTAGAACCTCAGTATGTAGTGACACTTGGTGTTTGCATACTGGGGGTCCACACACAGCTTGATGCAGCTGGACACAAAGGTGGCCAACAGGATGAGGGAGGCGTTGGGCACGTTCCGCCCTCCCTTCTCCAGAGGTTTGTACATGGTGTCCCTTCGGACACGGTCCATCTTGGATCGCCAGATGAATTTGAAGATGGCCCGGGTGACTGATGTGGCGTAGGGTCGGGTTATGGGCCAGACCTTCGCCACATGCAGTAGCACCGAGAGTACCTCACACCTGATGACCAGGGGTTTGCCCGCAATGGAGAGGGAGCGTTGCTCCCACCAGCCCAGTTTCTGCCTTATCTTTGCTATGCGCTCCTCCCAGCTTTTGGTTTGTGGAGACCAGTGCTGAAAGGTGGCCATCAGGATGAGGGAGACGTTAGGTACGTTTTTCCAGTACCAAACGGCACTCGCCTGAGGTCCGAGGCGAACGGATTAAATCCCAGAGCCTCAGGTACCTTGGGAATCAGCACATTAGAGTAATGCTTACTGCCTCGCTCCAATATGTAGATTTGCCAAAAACTGACCCCACCCATTGTTTGCAGAGCATCAGAGAACAGTGTCTGACGCCGAAACTACCAGCGGTGCTAAGTTTGTACCATGTGAAACCAGACATGTCAGCATGGTCAAGTCTATTGTCAAACGGGCAGATTGTGATCAGTGTGGACTCGATTGTGTTGGGTAGCAATCAGCAACTGTGATCCATGTTACCACCAACTGCAAGGAAGAAGCGAGATTTGTAAAAACTGCAACATGAAGGCCAATTCTGGTCAGCTGCTGCATTTCACAGAATCACGGAATCCCTACAGTGAAGGAGGCCATTCGGCCCATCGAGTCTGCACCGACCCTTGGAAAGAGCACCCGACCCAGGCCCTCCCCGTAAACTTGGACACGAAGAGAAGAAAGAATCCAACAATACGTGCCCACCACTTTATGTCCTTTTTCAACCTGGCTTAGGATCCAATTTAATAGTCCACTGATGGTGGGAACTTGCAAGATTTGCATTTGCTGGCTGTGCCTTGTAATAATACAAGTTTTATGAGGCTACTAAATAGAACCTTTACCGCCTGCTGCAATTTACAAAAGACAAATGTCGGTTTCCACTTGGAGCCGATTCGAAGCTGCACGGAATTTATATTTGCGATCATGTTAAACTTGTCTCAAACTTGGCTCGACGCTCGAATGTAATTGAAGTGAACTGTGCACAGTCTGGTCTCCACTTAACGGAAAGCATACAGAGGTACAACTGAAAGCCTCAAAAACAAGACTTACCAGATAGATTTCCGAGAGGTTCTAACAATCAAAAACTAGACTGAATACATTGGGTCTCTTCTCATTATAAAAGACACGAGAGGGGTCTTCAAGATAATGGGTGCGATGCTGCAGAATGATTTGTCAGTGTGGCGGCGAGTTTCCCGGCGCTCGGCCGGCAACACAATTCAACGTCAATTGGTCCACTTAACGAGGCCTCACTGGCTTCTCACTGCAAATGAAGGCTCTCCAGCTGATTCGCCGGGACCGCGCTCGCCAGCCCCCCGCTAACAAGGTCGAGCAGCAGTTAAACAGCCAACCCCAGTCATCTCACAACAATGGCGCCCAGGAGACTGGCCCCAAGATTCGGGGATGCAGGTCTGGAGAGGCCGCTGGACGCAGTGGAGGCCAGGAGGAATGTCCTGTCCCCCCCCCCACCAGAGGGTCCCGGAGGGTCAGTCACAGGGCAGCCAGTGCCACCTGGGACAAGGTGGCGGCGACTGTGAGCCATGCGACCCCCAACCACCCCCTCTCCCTTCAACACTCCCCAACCCTTCACTCACACTCCCTCCACCACTGAACCCCGCATGCAGCCAACGAAGCCTTCTCGGTGTCTCCTCTGAAAAAAGCTCTCCCACAATCGCCGGGAGAGTGCCCGACTGGCAGTGGGATGCTGGACTTAATCCTCACCCCCTTCGAAGGGCAGGCAAGGACAGGGCGGTCACCAGCGCAGATACTGCAGAAGTTAGAAACCACCCGGAGCGGTGTCCCATCCCCGGGTGTTTGGGTGAGGGCCGCCGCGGGGGGGGGGGGGGGGGGGGGGGGGGGGGGGCCCCGTGGGGGGGGGGGGGGGGCGCCGCGGGGGGGGGGGGGGGGCGCCGCGGGGGGGGCGGTGGGCCGCCGCGGGGGGGGGGCGGGGTGGGCCGCCGCGGGGGGCCGTCGCGGGGGGGGGGCTGTCGCGGGGGGGGGCCGCCGCGGGGGGGGGGGGTGGGCCGCCGCGGATGCGGTGTTGCCTCCCGCAGTGTCCAGGCATCAAGGTGTGATTGGGATGCTGGACAATGACTCCCAGATGCTACGTGGCCCGCCCACCCACGGGAACGCACTTGGGCCATTTGAAATGCTCACTTAACCACGATTACCAATTCCTCATTGGCACTAGCCTTCAGCCGCACGGCCAGAGACCTCGGCAGTCGGTGGGGGTTACGGGTGGTCGGTGGGGCAGACAGGCAGGGACAAGGGTTGCTCCCTGAACGGGTACACACGATCCAGGGGTTGGCATGGTGGTGCCGTGCGCAGTTGCCACCTTAAGCACCTCCTGGGTGGGAATGTTGCCCCCCTCAGCACCTCCTAGGTGAGGCTGTAGCAAAGGTTACAGACTGCCTCAAATATAGACCAGTCTGATAAATGTCTTCTTTATGGGACGGACTATGCGGATCCTCGGAATCCTTGCGAAGACTGGCCAAGGCTGTACAACTGAGCAATTCCTTCCCCCTCTTTGAACGCAGCCCCCTTGAAGATGAAAGAAAAGACCCATTAGCCTTTCAGTTTTGTATTGGTTTAGTGGTTTTGGGTGATTTACGCACTCGGACACAGAAGACTCTGTGCTCCTCCAGCCCCTGGTTTAATCACCATTTCGAAAATATTTGGTTTTATCTTTCTTGGGACTGAAGTGACGGCCTCACACTTGTACACAATGGACTCCGCTTGCTAGAGTTTAGACTGCTCATTTAACAGTGAGCAGCTATTAAGCGTGCTTTGCAAAACCCAAATTTGGATTGATAATAATTGCAAATTCTTAGGAATGCATTGGGTTGTGTGTCCCGGGCACTGTATCGTCTGCTCCTGGTGGCGATGAGCTTACAGTCAGGGGTGAGGTTAAGAGCGAGGGAGGGGCGACCTCAAGGGTCACGAGGCTACACGCGAAGCAAAACCCAAGTTTGGATTGGTAAGCTAATAAAAGCAAATTCTTAGGAATGCATTGGGTCGGTTTGATTGAATCACAGGATTTGATTTCACCCTGTTGCGCCAGAACACAACGTGACACTGCGATGGGGTGTGAACAGGTAATCTCCATCTCGGCCATGATGCTTCCCAACTAACAATCAAAATTAGTTTAGCAAGTCTTTTCTAACAGCCGAGAGAGAATTAACAAGTTTAAAAAAAATAAAAAGCAAGATTTGAAGATTCAATGCGTCTTGGGTTTTTGCATCAATACGCTGAGCACAACGCAACCCAGTTCCAGCTAATTCTGGGAACAGCCTAGATTTAACAGTTACCTCTAGTGTTACATATTGGCTGCAAAACCTCCTTTGTAACCTTCACTGGTATTGCAACATGGTCTGGTAAAACCCGCGGCGTCGTGGTTTGTCATTGGACTAGCGACACCCAGGAGCACTCGGGGGGCGGGCGGGTTCGAATCCCATAGTGAAATTTGAATTCAATAAACATCTGGAATTAAACAAGTTTGTCAAGGCAGGAAATCTGCCGTCCTTAGTTGGACAAGTCGACCCGTGACTCCAGATCCACAGCTCCACTCTTCAATCACCCCTGAAATGGCCCAGTATTCAGTTCAAGAGATGGGCGACAAATGCTGGCCCATCCAGCAACACCCACATCCCATAAAAACGACTGCACCGAGTCTGAACCGGTCAGGGTACAGAGTGGTGATGATACATTGCTGACTACTTCAAAGCTCAGCCTTTCCCTCGCCCTGTATTTGATAAGCTTTCAAACACAAAGTTTGCCATCAATCTAGCATCACATTCTGATTTGTCTCACCTTCCCTCCCACACTCTCCCTTTGAAAATATTTAAATGTCCTCCCTTAGCCTTGCACAGAGAGTTAAACATCAACAGCAATAATTCTCAACGTGCAGCATTCAAACTGGAAAGGCAAGACAGGTTTGGCAGGAGATGGAAAGCCAGGAACCAACATCAGTTTACTGATAAACCCCATTAAACGGTAGCTGTCTGAAGGTTTTCGAAAAAGCATTTCATCAATCCGTTTGGCCGACAAATGCATTTGTAAAAGGTTTCATGGCATCTTCTGCACAGCCGATAAATGGGGTTAATGTATCAACCGATGCATTTTATATGGGAGCTGGGATGGAGCTGACATTTTAACTAGACGACTCCGAAAGCCTTGGATTCCTAACCAGCTATTTGTCAATGCTGGATCAGTGTCACAGTTTCAGAATGAGCCAGAGGAGAACGTGTGTGATGTGTGTGATTGAAGGTCACGGCAAATGCAGGATCACAGAAAATACAATTCAGAAAAGAAAAAGATCACGTTAAATACTACAAGCAGCAGAATCCACTTCTTCAAATCTATACCCAGTGCTTCAGGGCCGATCTGAAGCTACAGTCAGCGTAAAATTGGCCCTACATATATACTCACTGTATATAATATATATGCAAAATCTCAAAGGGCTTTCGCACAATTAACTGCTGCAGTTTCAAACAATCTTACAAAACAGGAGAGCAGTCAGTCATTCATGATTCTCCTCGGAAATCTTTAGCCAATGAGTTTCAGACCTTGCAAATTTCTCCTTCTCAGATATCCCATTCCCTTCAGATTCTGCGTGAAAACACTCCGGGAGGCTACATTTCAATAGCAGCATCTACTGAAGGCCTTGAACATTTCCATAAAGAATAGGACGACAGTCAGGCAATTATTCTCCAGGTGCAGATCCAAATAGAAGTCACCTGCAGGTATCAGGGGCGGGATTCTCCGACCCCCCGTCGGATCGGAGAATCCGGGGTGGGGGGGCGGAGCGAATCCTGCCCCGCCGGTCAGGTATTCTCCGGCGCCGGTTTTCAGGCGGGAGCGGGGTTCACGCCATGCCGGTCAAGGGCCGTTGGCAGCGGCCCCCCGGCAATTCTCTGGGCCGAGCGGCCATCCGTTTTTGGCCAGTCCCACTGGCATGGGTTACGCGTGGTCCCACATGGCGGGACCTGGCAGATAAGTCGGCTGGGGCGGTCCTCGAGAGGGCATGGGGGGGATCCGACTCCGGGGGGGCCCCCCACGGTGGGCTGGCCTGCGGCCATGGCCCACTGATCTGCGGGTGGGCATGTTCCATGGGGGCACTCCCTTCTGCGGCAGCCCCTGTAGAGCTCCGCCATGGCGGGTGTGAAGAAGAGAACCCCCTGCGCATGGGCCAAAATACGGGGGCCGGTCTGCGCATGCGCGAACTCGCGCAGCCCCTTCGCCGCCGGTCGGAGCGGTGCCAACACCTCCGGCGTCCCCTGTCCATATCTGATCTCCGTCCCCTGTCCATATCTGATCTCCATACCATACTTTTCCCCACAAGGGGGGGCTCACCATAGACTGCTTGCAGCACAGGAGGCTGCTATTCAGCCCATTGTATCCATGTCTGCAAGGGCAGCTCAGCTTAGCCCATTCCCTTCCTTTCCCCCTAGCCAGACAAATGTCTCTTCCACATAAATGCCAGGATTGAACCGGTTTCCACACCACGCTCAGGCAGTGCATTCCAGATCCTAAACACTCGCTGCATCAAAAGGTTTTCCTTCGCCCCCACAACCCAAAGATGTGCAGGCTAGGTGGATTGACCACGCTAAATTGCCCCTTAATTGGAAGAAACAGAATTGGGTACTCTAAATTTATAGAAAAAGAAAGATTTTCCTTCACATTTTTGCCAATCACTCTAAATCTGTGCTCTCTAGCTCTCGATCCTTCAACCAATGAGAATAGTTACTCCCAATCTACTCTGTCTAGACCCCCAATGATTTTGGAATACCTCAAGCAAATCTCGTCTCAACCTCCTCTTCTGTCAGGTGCACAGCCCCGGCTTTTCCAATCTATCCTCATAATCGCAGTCTCTCCTGCCCGGAACTATTGTTGGGAACCTTTTCTGCACCATATCCAATTCCTTCATATGCTTCCTAAAGTGTGGTGTCCAGGACTGGGTCCAGTACTCCAGTTGACATTGACAATAAAAACAAATATACAAGTTCTTCATAACGTCTTCTTTTTTTTAATAAATAAGAGTACCCAATTATTGTTTTCCCCCAATTAAGGGGCAATTTAGCATGGTCAATCCACCTAACCTGCACATCTTTGGGTTGTGGGGGTAATACCCACGCAAACATGGGAAGAATGTGCAAACTCCACACGGACAGTGACCCAGAGCCGGGATCAAACCTGGGACCTCGGCTCCGTGAGGCAGCAGTGCTAATGACTGTGCCACCCCGGATCCCAGTTTTTAAACCACTTTCTCAACCGGTCCTGCCACCTTTGATGATTTGTGCACGTATACCCCCAAATTCCTCTGCTCCGGCACCCCCATTGTACCTTTATTTTATATTTGCTTCTCCGCATTCATCTGACCAAAATGAATCACTGCTCACTTCTTGGAATTAAAATGTCATCTGTCACATGTTCCACCAGCCCATGTCCTCGTCAGTCAATCTCTATTTTCCTCACAGGTTAAAATACTTAAAGTGCTGTGTCATCTGCAAAGTTTGAAATTGCACTCAACACACCCACGTTTCAGATATAATCGAGAAAAGCAGTTCTTCGTGGAACCCCAGTAATGACCTTCCTCCAATCAAACACTATTAACCGCTACTGTCCCACTTCCCGTCATTCATATCCACGTTGCTACTGTCCCTTTTCTTCCATCTGGCTGACAAGCCTGTTGTGTGGCACTTTATTAAATGCCTTTTGGAAGTCAAACATAAACCACATTACCGCCATTAACCTTTTTTGGAACCTCACCAAAAAACTGAATTTAGGCTAGTTAATCACCATTTACCTTTAATAAACTCATGCTGGCTTTCCTTAACTGATCAACATTTGTCCCAGTGACTGTTCACTTTGTCCCAGATCGTCATTTCGAAAAGCTTTTTCACCGCGGAGATTGAACTGACTGGGCCTGTAGTTGCTGAGCTTATTCTCCAGCCCTTTAACCCTTTTTGAACAACATTTGCAATTGCCCAGGCCTCTGGCATCACCCCGGTACTGAAGACGATTGTGGTCAATGTTCCTGGCAATTTCCACACTCCGTAACCTCGGGCTATTTATCCTTGTTAAGTAAAGCCAACCTAATATCCAGCTCATGAAGAGTCTCAAGTAACGCCTCCTCCTCCTTCACTAGGACTATGCAGCATCTGCCTCCTTGGATAGATTGGCCATGTCCCAGCCTCCATGCATAAATCTCCTCTCCGGTTCCCAAAGGCCCTCCCCACCTTGTCACCAGCCTTTTTATTATTCCGATGCCTATAAAATACTTTTGGATTCTCTTTTACATTAGCTGGCAATCTTTTCTC
This sequence comes from Scyliorhinus torazame, assembly GCF_047496885.1. Lineage (NCBI taxonomy): Eukaryota > Metazoa > Chordata > Chondrichthyes > Carcharhiniformes > Scyliorhinidae > Scyliorhinus > Scyliorhinus torazame. Next base: position 3,603,077 of record NC_092722.1, read on the forward strand.
CTACTTCATTTCTCACTCTGTATTCACCAGACACGGGATCAAAAGGTGAGAGTCTTGCCTGATAAAGACGACAAACTGTAACCTGCTGGTGCAGAGTTTGGGCGGGCGTCTTGGCTGGAGCTTCGGGAAATCAGCACCGCTCATGAGTCCATGGTGCCCGTCTCTGAGCCGGTATCACACTGGGCAGAGCGGTTACCACACACCGAGTGTAATCTGGGCGACTGGATGTATTTTTCAAATGGGGCAATGCTACAAATTGCTCCTTGAGCTGCTCCACAACTACGCACGCACACAAAAATAACATTGCCTTTCAAACAGAATGGCTGGTTTAGCACAGTGGGCTAAACAGCTGACTTGTAATGCAGAACAAGGCCAGCAGTGCGGGTTCAATTCCTGTACCAGCCTCCCCGGACAGGTGCTGGAATGTGGCGACTAGGGGCTTTTCACAGTAACTTCATTTGAAGCCTACTTGTGACAATAAGCGATTTTCATTTAGTTTCATTTTCAGAATGTTCTGGTAACCTCTTTGTGGTGATGTGCATCAATGAAAATACATGTAGGCCAGCTAGACACTAGAGGGAGCACCAGTGACATCACACACACTCAACCAATGGATCAGTTAGATGGGGCATGACCAATGGACATTCACAATACACAAGGAGGTGACATGACCACAGGGGGGCATTACACCAACCCATATATAAAGGACACCACACACATGATCTGCCAGTGAGTAGAGACACAGGGTTGATTCAATATTACACCCACCACGTGGATTGCAGCAACTGGTTAGTCAGTCTGGGTAGCTATAGTAGGATTAGCAGTAGTGTCAAACCAGAGTAATAGAAGTGTAAATAGTTTAATAAACGTGTTGAAGTTATCTCCACGTCTGAACCTTCCTTTGTCAAGTGCACCACAAGGAAGCTGCTTATGTTACACCTACAACATAACAAATCACTCTTTACCCAGTTGGTGGTGAGAATGTGGAACTCGCAACCACAAGGAGTGGTTTGAGGTGAACAGATGTAATTAATGGCAAAGCAGGATAAACACAGGAGGGGGAAAAGGAACAGAAATGCGTGCGGATGGGGTGAGGTGAAGGAGGGGGTGGTGAGAATAGTGTGGTGGATGAACATCAGCATCGATCAGTTAGAACGCCCGGTTTCGGTGTAGTAGATTCGGCGTAGCCGCAGCACTGTCTAGCTGGAGGTTTCGGTGTAGTAGATTCGGCGTAGCCGCAGCACTGCCTAGCTGGATGTTTCGGTGTAGTAGATTCGGCGTAGCCGCAGCACTGCCTAGCTGGATGTTTCGGTGTAGTAGATTCGGCGTAGCCGCAGCACTGTCTAGCTGGAGGTTTCGGTGTAGTAGATTCGGCGTAGCCGCAGCACTGTCTAGCTGGATGTTTCGGTGTAGTAGATTCGGCGTAGCCGCAGCACTGCCTAGCTGGAGGTTTCGGTGTAGTAGATTCGGCGTAGCCGCAGCACTGTCTAGCTGGAGGTTTCGGTGTAGTAGATTCGGCGTAGCCGCAGCACTGCCTAGCTGGAGGTTTCGGTGTAGTAGATTCGGCGTAGCCACAGCACTGTCTAGCTGGAGGTTTCGGTGTAGTAGATTCGGCGTAGCCGCAGCACTGCCTAGCTGGAGGTTTCGGTGTAGTAGATTCGGCGTAGCCGCAGCACTGTCCAGCTGGATGTTTCGGTGTAGTAGATTCGGCGTAGCCGCAGCACTGTCCAGCTGGATGTTTCGGTGTAGTAGATTCGGCGTAGCCGCAGCACTGTCTAGCTGGAGGTTTCGGTGTAGTAGATTCGGCGTAGCCGCAGCACTGTCTAGCTGGAGGTTTCGGTGTAGTAGATTCGGCGTAGCCGCAGCACTGTCTAGCTGGAGGTTTCGGTGTAGTAGATTCGGCGTAGCCGCAGCACTGTCTAGCTGGATGTTTCGGTGTAGTAGATTCGGCGTAGCCGCAGCACTGCCTAGCTGGAGGTTTCGGTGTAGTAGATTCGGCGTAGCCGCAGCACTGTCCAGCTGGATGTTTCGGTGTAGTAGATTCGGCGTAGCCGCAGCACTGTCTAGCTGGAGGTTTCGGTGTAGTAGATTCGGCGTAGCCGCAGCACTGTCTAGCTGGAGGTTTCGGTGTAGTAGATTCGGCGTAGCCGCAGCACTGGATTCCCAGTCAGTTAAATAGCTCATGTCAAAATCTCAAATGGATCATGATTTTAACTTTGCTACCTAGTTCACAGAGGGCAGGAACTGGTTCCCGATTAGGCTTCTCACAAGCTGATTCAGAGACAGTAGTCAGAAAGCTGTGTGTGGCCAGGGTCTCGCACTGTCCTGTTAAACTAGAGAAGAACAGAGGCAGCAGGGAGTCTGAAACTAGAGTGTTTAACATAGAAACAGGATGTTCGGCCTAACTGATCTACGCTGATGTTTATTCCATAAAACCATAAGATAGAGGAGCAGAATTAGGTTATTTGGCCCATTCGATCACGACTGATCTGTTCCCCATCCCCACTCGCTTGCCTTCTCCCCAGAACCCCTGATCTTAATGAAGAAATCCCCTTATTAAATTAGACAGTTATATGGGAAAGCGGTGTATAGAGGGATATGGCCAAATGTGGGCAATTGAGACTAGCTTAGTCTGAAACTAGGCGCAAGGACAAGTTGGGCCGAAGGGCCTGTTTCCATTCTGTAAACATCTATCATTTCTAATCAAGCACAAATTATCCACCACACTGATCTGACCCTATCAGCACGTCGGTCTGTTCCCTTCTTCCTCGTGTGGTTTAATTCCCATTACCTTTAATAGAGCTGTGAAACCATATTGGGGATTAATCCATTCCGATGCCCAAATTTCCCCTTCTGTTAAAGATCCTCTTGACCTTTCAACACCCTTTGGATGTTCTTCATTATCCAACTAAGCACAGACACCATTATCAGCAAGAGTATCTCTCAGCCCTCGTGTGCAGACATACCCTGATGCAGAGGGAAGGTCAGCGTTGGCAATAGCGAATAATTCAAATCAACAATAGCTAATTCCCACTGAAGGAATGGGCAGTACAGTGACACTCTGTGGCTTTCCAACATCAGTGTATTTTTAAGCTTCTACAAATCTTGCTTTCCAAAAGGCATTTCCTCATTTTCCCCGTTTAATAAATCACTGATCGTTGCTCGTCTCTACTCTTTCAATAAGGCTTTCGGGTAGCACAAGGATTTGGAAAACTGTGTTTCCAGCTATCTCCACTCCCCTGAGTACATCTCCCCCGCCCCCTCCTCCTCCCCCTCAACCACATTCCACATCAATTTGTTCCCTCACTTTTTTTTTGCTGCAGGAGATTGGCGAGGTCAGGTCAGCCCGTTTGCCTGGCTGCACTCTCCGTAACATCAACAAACCACGCCACGGCACAACGGCACAGAGAGGGGGTTGCCGAGAGGGCAGCCTGTCTGCATCTTGGTCACTGGGTCCTGTCGCCAGTCACTAGATGTCTGTCATGTTTAACCCTTTAAGCTGACACCAAGACAAACATACTTTCAACATATTATTCATACTAATAACAGAGTAACACAAAATCGAACACAGACTAAAGAGTGGCACCCAGACTATGATATTTGTCAAACAAATGATCTAATGTGGAGGTTATACATTATTTAGATAAATATATTTAACTATTCTGGAACATGCTAATCTGGGAAATCAGCACCTTAAAAACAAAGTAGAAGGATTCTTCACATCTCCCCAGACTTCATAAATATTTCAAAAGACTTGCGAAGAAGTGCACCATGTTTGCCCACATCAAATGTGACCATGGGCAAGGAGGAGGCCTATTCACCTTGCTGCCTGTCCCCATTTGAAGAGAGCATCTTTTGTTAGCGAGCCCCCCCCCCCCCCTCCTCCACATAAACAAAACACTGTATTGAGAAAGATCAGGTCAATCCCATTATTTGAAAGGCTAAATAAATAGCGGGTCTCACATTGCTGCACAGCCTCAATTAAACCGAAACGATCACCCCATTTCCCAGCTGCTTTTCAATCCCAAGAGCAAGAGGTTTGTGCGGTGGGGGAGGGAGAGATGGGGAGGGCTGGTGGGGAATCCACATGCCTCATTTGAATTCTCCATGCCTTTGAGGCACTGCATATATAATAGCCGGGTGGTAGAATGTTCCCCAATTGAGGCACAGCACAGATATTCATTGACATACAGAAGGCATACAAGGAAGTGGCTGGTGAAATGAACAGTAAAACTCTGCACGGCATGTTATTGTAAGCAAGGACGGATTTATTATTTTTAAAAATAAGCTCGTTTGCTCGAGTTTTCTTTTAAAATTAGAAGCAGATTTAGCTCAAATCTAATCAGAGTTTGATGAAAGAAAAAATTCTATTCCCACTTGTTTACCTTTCAGTTATGTGCATTCTTTGTTGTTTATTGATTTAGTATTTCCCAGCACAATAGCAGGCCATTCAGCCAGAGTGTTGGCCCTGAGGAGAGGTGGATTGGCAGAGCAATGAGCTGGGGGGGGGGGGGGGGGAGTTGCTCTCGCAGAGTGCTGGCATGGACACAACAGGCAGAGTGGCCTCCCTTTGTGCCATCAGCATTCTAACATCCTCTGGCTGTTCCGACATCGAAGCTTGGCTGATGACTCAATGATCAGTGCGCGATGGTACCAACATTCCCAAAATTCCGATCAATGTCGAGCTGGCCGAGTTCATCTACAAGTCGAGACAGAGAGACAGAGGGGAAGAGACAGAGGCAGAGACAAGGCTGTGGTTCATTCCAGGCTGACGGTTCAGCGCAGTACAGAAGGAGTGCTGCACTGCCCGAGATATCCTCTTCCTGAGGATGAAATGGAGTGGCCCGCCTGCGGTGATTACGTGGGACTGTTCTGAAAATCAGGGGCGGAGTTAGCTCGAACGTCCTGGCCAACCTTAACAAACATCACTGGGAGCAGATTATCACATTACCGCATCGAGTGTTGATCTTGCTGTGCAGGCATTGTACATGTTGTGTTGCCCTATTATGTATTTTCTTTTTTTCCCTTTTCTTCTCATGTACTTAATGATCTGTTGAGCAGCTCGCAGAAAAATACTTTTCACTGTACCTCGGTACACGTGACAATAAACAAATCCAATCCAATCCAATCCACTTCCGACATTACAACAGTGGCTGCACTTCCAAAGAACCCTATTGGCTATAACCCGAGGTTCTGACAGGAAGTACAGAAATGCAAGATCTTTCTTTATTGGGGTCAGTCACCCCGTCACTATAAAGTAATGAGGTCACATACAACAGCACCACGTCAGAGTCAAAATCAGCTGGGATTGGATTGGTTCACAGAAAGTTGGAGACATCACAATTCCCCGTCCAATTTCAACTTCCTTCCTGTACCGCTCAAGATGGAGAACTTTGCAGAGCGAGAATGGAGAAAGTCAGTTTTTTTTTAAAAAATTAGAGCACCCAATTCATTTTTTCCAATTAAGGGGCAATTTAGCGCGGCCAATCCACCTACCCTGCACGTCTTTGGCTTGTGGGGGCGAAACCCACGCAAACACGGGGAGAATGTGCAAACTCCACACGGACAGTGACCCAGGGCCGGGATTCGAACCTGGGACCTCGGTGCCGCGAGGCAACAATGCTAACCACTGCACCGTCGTGCTGCCCTGAGAAAGTCAGTTTTAATTAAACGTTGGGGTGGCAGGGGGAAGATTAATGGGTTTCACGTTTATTTAAAGCTCTCTAATATTTTACAGATGAAAATATTAAATTCAGGAAGCGATTGGCTTTCAAACCTCATCCAGAAAATACACAAACCCGAGCTACACATGAAGGTACGAACAGAAAGACCCCACTGCTCTCTCCCATCTGTCTCACAAAACGGGTCACTTGTACAATTCATTAGAAACTCCCCACCCCACCCTAAAACCTTGCAATCTCCGGGCATTGGCAAAGAAAATTCAAAACCTAGATTAATTAGTTGGGGAACTTAACCTTTCACATGACGGGGACCAGTGGGGAGGACGCAAACACGGGGAGAATGTGCAAACTCCACACAGACCGTGACCCAGGGCCGGGATCGAACCTGGGACCTCGGCGCCACAGGCAGTAGTGCTAGCCACCGTGCTGCCCCGGAACACACAACATTTTGTGGAGATTAACTTGTCGCTCGAGGTGGTGCTCGATTAAAAACAAGAAGAAATCTGTTGTCCCGTCTTGTTAATTCACAAAGCAACATTAATAGTGAGGGATGAGGCCCATCATTTTCCACACAAGGCCTCAGGCTGACCCAGAGTCTAAGGGTTTTTCAGCACAGAGGTCCTTCGGCGTGTGTTGGTCATCAAGCAGCCATCTATTATTTTCCAGCATTTGGTCCGTTGCCTTGTACGCGATGGTGGTTCAAGTGCTCATCTAAATGTTTGTGTAGAATTCGATGGAAGAGACAGAGGAACCCACGGTAGGGTAGGAGCGAATAAAGGTTTATTACAGTCTACACAAACACAAAGCCACAACTCCTCTCTCCGAAGGCCACCATCCCCGACCTACACCCATGTTGGAGGTCCCCCCTAGCAAAGGGGAAACCCCGCCCCCAATTACCAGTGAAGTTGATACTCTTGGAATCGTATCGAGCACAGTCCTTGGCCCTAAGGGGGTGGTCAGAGTTTCTGAAATGCTGTCGCACTGTTTCAGACGGGGCGTTCCAGATCCCACCTCCTCTGGCTGAAAGAATATTAATGAACAGGGCGAGGAGGCACTTCTCCCACTTGAGGGTTAAATATTAAATCAAGGTCACAGCTGCATCCCATGGCGATTGTGTGCCAGGAGCAGGACTCAATGGGCGGGATTTTCCATTAGGCTGGGGAACTGGACATGGGCAGTTCCTGACCCAGCACAGCGGGCTTTAAGCATGGCCCACCAGAACTTGAAATATTCCGGCCAATGAAAGGGCATGGAGCAGGTTCAGTGGTGATCTATGCTGGAAAATGAGAGTGTGTGGGCAGCAGGGGAAAGCAGATACAGCTTTGAATGTGAATGGGCCCTCGGTAACGGAATACAGAATAAACACTCACCTTGGTCACTGCATCAAGTAACAGAATGTGAGAGGCGCTGGTGGAATATAGCCCAGCCTGAGTCAGCAGAGGGTAGGACAGATACTCAGGTGTGGGAGGAGCAAGTCCTTTCACACCGTGGTCTCCTATAGCTTTTGATCTTTTTTAAAAAAAAAAGATAGGCCAATTACACAGTAAAGCAATCTTGCTACAAAGCACCTTCCTTCTGCAAGTAAACGTCAGTAAAACTGATGAATGCAGATCGTATTACAGCTGGGTGCACTGCTCAGATCATCGCAACACCAAGCTGTAAAAGAGGTTGGTTAGGCCTGCTCCTGTCTTTTCATGTTTGACCATCTGTGGCACACAGTAATCCATCTGAATCTCAGCTTTAATCAAAGTCCGCTTAGTATTTAGTCGTACTCCTAATGACGGTCCAGTTCCAAGTTTCCTTTGGTTTCCGCTCGGGCCGGATTTGCTGCTCCCAAGTACCTCCTCCAAATGCCAGCTGGTCACCTGCACACTTGGAACGTTATTTTGGTTTCCTCCGGTTTCCTCCCACAAATCCCGAAAGACGTGCTTGTTAGGTGAACTGGGCATTCTGAATTCTCCCTCGGTGTACCCGAGCAGGTGCCGGAGTGTAGCGACTAGGGGCTTTTCACAACAACTTCATTGCAGTGTCAATGTAAGCCTGCTTGTGACTATTATTCAACAGTACGGGCACCAGAACCGAACTGGAGTTGGTCCATACACGTGAGTCACTGGGCAGCGACGAGAAGGAAATTTACAAACCAAATGGTTTTAATCGCTCCTCTCGCCAGAGATCGGACACCATTTCTCATTCTCACCAAGTCCAGCTAACTGACCAAAGATCACGGATCCATTTTCCTGGCCATTTTCACACCGCACTTCACATTTCCCTGAAACTGCCAAGTTCAGGCATTCCCACCTTCCCAGTGAGTAACTGGCTTGGATGATGGATGAACGGATTCGTAACCCAGTCGCCAATCAACACCTCTTTTGAATGTGGACTCCCCGTTAAGGGACAATCCAACGTTCCACTCGTTCACGTTGGTTATTAATTGGATTGTGAGGGGCGCTTATGTGGTTTCTAAAATTCACACTGATCAGCGGAAGGTAGGTGTTTCTCTATTCAGGGGATGGAGAGACAGACTGATTACATCAAACATAATCGCATCATGGAACAGTCCTGCATATATTATTGATGACTAATAAGATTAAAGACACTCCTTAAAATCTATCTGTCTGATCAAGCCTTTGGTCACCTTTCCTGCATTCTGCTTCTTTGATGCCAAAAGAAAAATAAAAGAGTCGTTTACAGCAGGAAATGAGGCCACTCGGCCCATTGAGTCCATGTTGACCCAACATGGAGCAAACACCAGCTCAGCCCCCATTGGCTTGAAGTCATCGTTTCTGCATCCACCATCCTGACAAGCAGAGGGTTCCAATCCAACCACCACCCTGACAGGCAGCGGGTTCCAATCCAACGACCACCCTGACAGGCAGCAGGTTCCAATCCAACAACCACCACCCTGACAGGCAGCAGGTTCCAATCCAACAACCACCCTGACAGGCAGCAGGTTCCAATCCAACAACCACCCTGACAGGCAGCGGGTCCCAACCCAACAACCACCCTGACAGGCAGCGGGTTCCAATCCAACAACCACCCTGACAGGCAGCGGGTTCCAATCCAACAACCACCCTGACAGGCAGCGGGTCCCAACCCAACAACCACCACCCTGACAGGCAGCAGGTTCCAACCCAACAACCACCACCCTGACAGGCAGCGGGTTCCAATCCAACAACCACCCTGACAGGCAGCGGGTCCCAACCCAACAACCACCACCCTGACAGGCAGCGGGTCCCAACCCAACAACCACCACCCTGACAGGCAGCGGGTCCCAACCCAACAACCACCACCCTGACAGGCAGCGGGTCCCAACCCAACAACCACCACCCTGACAGGCAGCGGGTTCCAACCCAACAACCACCACCCTGACAGGCAGCGGGTCCCAACCCAACAACCACCACCCTGACAGGCAGCGGGTCCCAACCCAACAACCACCACCCTGACAGGCAGCGGGTCCCAACCCAACAACCACCCTGACAGGCAGCGGGTTCCAACCCAACAACCACCACCCTGACAGGCAGCGGGTCCCAACCCAACAACCACCACCCTGACAGGCAGCGGGTCCCAACCCAACAACCACCCTGACAGGCAGCGGGTTCCAACCCAACAACCACCACCCTGACAGGCAGCGGGTCCCAACCCAACAACCACCACCCTGACAGGCAGCGGGTCCCAACCCAACAACCACCACCCTGACAGGCAGCGGGTCCCAACCCAACAACCACCCTGACAGGCAGCGGGTTCCAACCCAACAACCACCACCCTGACAGGCAGCGGGTCCCAACCCAACAACCACCACCCTGACAGGCAGCGGGTCCCAACCCAACAACCACCCTGACAGGCAGCGGGTCCCAACCCAACAACCACCCTGACAGGCAGCGGGTTCCAACCCAACAACCACCACCCTGACAGGCAGCAGGTTCCAATCCAACAACCACCCTGACAGGCAGCAGGTTCCAATCCAACAACCACCCTGACAGGCAGCGGGTCCCAACCCAACAACCACCACCCTGACAGGCAGCAGGTTCCAATCCAACAACCACCCTGACAGGCAGCAGGTTCCAATCCAACAACCACCCTGACAGGCAGCGGGTTCCAACCCAACAACCACCCTGACAGGCAGCGGGTTCCAATCCAACAACCACCACCCTGACAGGCAGCGGGTTCCAATCCAACAACCACTCTGACAGGCAGCAGGTTCCAATCCAACAACCACCACCCTGACAGGCAGCGGGTTCCAATCCAACAACCACCCTGACAGGCAGCGGGTTCCAATCCAACAACCACCCTGACAGGCAGCGGGTCCCAACCCAACAACCACCACCCTGACAGGCAGCGGGTCCCAACCCAACAACCACCCTGACAGGCAGCGGGTTCCAATCCAACAACCACCCTGACAGGCAGCGGGTCCCAACCCAACAACCACCCTGACAGGCAGCGGGTCCCAACCCAACAACCACCACCCTGACAGGCAGCAGGTTCCAATCCAACAACCACCACCCTGACAGGCAGCAGGTTCCAACCCAACAACCACCACCCTGACAGGCAGCAGGTTCCAATCCAACAACCACCACCCTGACAGGCAGCGGGTCCCAACCCAACAACCACCCTGACAGGCAGCAGGTTCCAATCCAAGCAAACAATGTTTATATTGATATCATTCATTAAACGCGGAGGTTTTACATCATTACGCATGCGATGGAAATGGAAGTTGTTGTGTGGCATATTGGCTTAGGCAGCCGACCAAGCTGGTGATGGTCAGTGTTGCAGAATTATTGACGCAGTATCATGTACAACATGGAACATTGGCATTTGGTGTTTCGGAATTCAGTTCAGACCTGGGTGTCAGCGCTTGCCTTTAGAGTCGGAGAGACTGCACCCGGGGCCTACACCATACGGAGGTGGCTTCACTTCGGTCTGTAGAAACTGGTGGGTGAAACTGTGCAGTGAGGCCCATTCCCCTTTCCAACCCCGGAGAGGGGGCAATTCACCCAGAAAATCATCCCATAACAAGTCATCATTCTGGGGCCAAATTCTGTCAGAAGCTTATTGGCACAAAAGGCTCATGAAATGAAAAAGTCTGGGGACCTGGGTTTGATGGTTAAATTTGAAATCAATAACAAACTGGAATTAAAAAATAAAAGTCTAATGATGTCCATGAAACCGTTGTCGATTGTCCTTTAAGGAAATGTGCCGTCCTTACCTGGTCAGGCCTACATGTGACTCAGCAAATGTGGTTGACTCACAGATGTCCTCAGTTCAAGATCAATTGGGGATGGGCAATAAAAGCGAAGCCCACATCCCATAGGTAAAATGTGCCGAATGGCTGTACTGTAACATTTCCACGATTGTATGAATGAATTAAAAGATTTAGGATTGGCTGCGATTGGCTCTGTGCCAATAGCACAATGCTTGCTGGTGACCAATAGCTACCTGGATCAGATACTGTCAGCACACAATGACCTGGAGCAGAATGGGTTGCTGCTGGTAGGATAGACGTGCCAGAGAAAGACTCCTGGAGGAAAGAGTGAACAATTTAACACAGACATCTTCACGGAGTGGTCTCCATAATGGGATAGTATCCAATAACAAATGTTTCCATTACTGTTCGGACCAGTGACAATTTTAGATCGCCAGGTTTCATCGCACATCGAAAAATATTACGCTTACCCTCAACCCTTACCCCCAGCCTCAGCTGATCAGATGTTAAACCAGTTTGAGATTACGGAACACTCTCCATGGAGATGTGTCGAAGTGTTTCCATGCTCTGGGTCCCTGTTGCGAAGCCTGCATGCTGGCACGAGGCCATAGCTACCCACGGAGTGGTAGCTGAGTCAGACTGTCACTCCACTCGAAGGAACGTTCTTATCCCGAAATCCAGGCAATCCCATCTCACCCGACCCTCTATCTCAGGCCGGACGAGATCTGAGCAGTGCGGCACGACCGGGGCCCAAGTGTTGAAGGCCCTGAAGTCACAGGCGAGTAAAGGCTGCCCCTTTTTTCCTAACACTAGCTGTCAGGTAAGTTTCAAAAAGGTCCTCGTCAAGCCAGGGGGAAGTCAAGCATATAAGGTGGGATTGGTGTCTGGGGAGGTGGGCGATGTCAGCTTAAACTGGGTCGGGCCTGATGGGTAGTGATTTTGGGGGGGGGGGGTTACTTCTGCACAATACTTACGCAGAAACTACAATTGCTTTTAATCTTTCGCACCTTTAATGAGTAAGCATTGATGAGAGACAGCTTCATTGAAGAGAGAAGTAGACTTTTGGATAGTAAGAATGTGCAGGACTTTGGGGAGGAGGCAGGGGAATGCACCAAGAGAAATGTTCATTTGGAGACCAGTGTAGTAATGATGGGCCAAATGGCCTCTTTCTTCACTGTAACAATTCAGGAACAGAACAACAAGATTGTGATGCGCACAAAAATTAAAACACTGCATTAAGAACTGCTGGAGGTTCACCAAGTATCTTTCAAAACAACTGCTGTACAAACAATCTGACCCTGGTTTGTTACAGAATGTCAGTAAGTGACTCATTAGTCCATGACAACAATGCAGCAATCAGTCACAAAGGGGCAGCAGGGTGGCACAGTGGTTAGCACTGCTGCCTCAGTGCCAGTGTTCAATTCCAGCCTTGGGTGTCTGTGCGGAGTCTGCACTTTCTCCCCGTGTCTGCGTGGGTTTCCACCGGGTGCTCCGGTTTCCTCCCACAATCCATAGATGTGCGGGTTAGGTGGGGTTTTGGGGGGCAGGGGAGTGGGCCAAGGTAGGGTGCTTTTTCAGAGGGTTGGTGCAGACCTGATGGGCCGAATGGCTTCCTTCTGCACGGTCAGGATTTTATGGTTCTACTCTTTATCATATCGGGGGGCACTGTAGAATTCGGTCGTAGGACCAACAGAAATAATGCTTCAATGAATGGAATGTCCTCCTGTTCCCTTCCTCCAAGTGAAATGTCTAATCTCTCTCCTGATAGTTGGGAGGTAGATTTGTATGGGTGACCAAGGAATCCAAAAGAGATTAGATTCAGTCACAGGATGAGAGTGTCGCTGGCTAGGCCAACATTTACTGTCCACCCCAAATAGTCTTCGAGAAGGTGGTGAGCTGCAGCCTTGCCAACAGCCGAGTGACTTGCTGGGCCTCGGAGGCCATTTAAGAGTCAACCTCATTGCTGTGGGTCTGGAGCCACATGTAGGCCAGACCGGGTATGGATGGCAGACTCCCCCCACAAAAGGACATTATTGAACCCAATGGGTTTTCAAACAGTCCAGTAGTTTCGTGGTCAGATAGAAACACACAAAATAAGAGCAGGAGGCCATTCGACCCTTCGAGCCTGCTCCGTCATGCATTATGATCATGGTTGACCATCCAACTCAGTAACCTGTTGCCCCCCCCCCCCAAATCCATTGATCCCTTTAGCCTCAAGAGCTATATCCAACACCTTCTTGTAAACATACAATGTTTTAGAATTAGAATCATAAAATTCCTACAATACAGAGGCCATTCTGCCCATCAATTCCACACCAGCCCTTCGAAACAGCACCCTACCTAGGCACTAGCCCCGTAACCCCACCTAGCTTTTAGACACGAGAGGCAATTTAGCATGGCCAATCCACCTCCCCTTGGACTCAACTGCTCGCTGTGCTAACGAATTCCACATGCTCACCTCATTTTCTCCTCATCTCAGTCCTAAATGGTTTAGCCCGTATCCTTCGACTGTGACCCCTGGTTCTGGATTTCATCACCATCGGGAACATCCTTTCTGCATCAACCCGGTCTAGTCCTGTTAGAATTTATAGGTTTCTATGAGATTCCCCTTCATTTTTCCAAACTCCAACGAATATAATCCTAACTGATTCAATCTCTCCTCATTTATCAGTCCTGCCATCCCAGGAATCAGTCTGGTAAACCATCTTTGCACTCCTTCCTCAAATAAGGAGACTATTCCAGGTGTGACCTCACCAAGGCCCTGTATAATTGCAGCAACACATCCCTGCTCCTGTACTCGAAACCTCTCGCTATGAAGGCCAGCATACCATTAGCCTTCTTTACCGCCTGCTGCACCTGCATGTTTACCTTCAGTGACTGGTGTACGAGGACACCTGGGTCTCATTGCACATTACCCCCTCTCTATAGCCATTCAGATAATAATCTGCCTTCCAGTATTTGCTACCAAAATGGATAATCTCATATTTAACCACATTATACCAAATCACACTAAAGCATCTCTGCATCCTCCTCACAGCTCACCCTCCCACCCAGCTTCGTGCCATCTGCAAATTTGAAGATATTACATTTAGTTCCCTCATCTAAAATCATTAATATATATTGTGAATAGCTGGGTCCCAGCACCGATCCCTGCGGTACCCCACTAATCACTGCCCTGTCTGCCAATTTGAAAAAGTACAGCGTCTATGCTTTTTAAAAATTCATTCATGTGCTGTGACCGTCGCTGGCTGAGTCAGCACTCTGCCCATCCCGGATTGCTACGTTATTCCAGAGGGCAGTTAAGAGTCACATGTAGGCCAGACCAGGCAAGGACGTCAGATTCCCGACCCCAATGGACCCCTAACGGGGTTTTATATTCCAAGTCATCATTACAGATTATATTGTATTTTAATTTCACCCTCTGCCCTGCTGGGATTTGAACCCATGGAAAGGACTCCTTGCCGGTAATCCCGCTTTCAACTCTCCCGGGATTTTGCGCCCACGCTGCTGCGTTCACGCCAAACACAGGCTCAAAATCCCCCCCATTCTGTTCTTTTAAAATAATTGCTTCAGCGCTCATCACCCTGACTGCAGACAGTCCCAAAAGCATATTTCATGGGTTACTTCCTCACAACTGCTAAAAGCACAAAACCTGATGCAATTATTCAGTTGTGCACCTTCGCCGTCCCTGCATTCGGATGGTTACACTGGACTGCCAGCACAGCCTCTTTGCAAAGCTGCCATTAGCTGGGAGAGCTACAAAGCACCTTGATGACCCCAAACTTCAAACGCAAGGAGATGGTTCACGGTGACACGGCAGTCTGCCATTTCCTGGCTGTCTCTCTTGCGGGCCATTGACCCGAATTATGCCCCACAACCCAGCTGGCAGCAGGCATTGGAAAAGGAATCTGAAAATCAAAGTTAGTGACAAGCATCGTCACTCAGTACAGTGTTCTTGAAGTACAAGTAATGAAGGCATCGCACTGTAGGGTTAAAGCCCACCTTCACTCTACATAAACCACAACAAAACCAGCAAATCACAGAGTTAACAGTAAATCAGCAGTCAGGCTCAAACAGACAGGCAACAAGAAATGCTGCATTCATGTTAGTCACCACACAGGGGAGGAGGCACATTGGGGCACCAATATACAACCATAGCAAAGGGGACAGAATAGTATCTGGACACCCCTTTAGACAACAACTGCGGGGAATAGATTTTAAGACCCCCCCCCCAACCCCCCCAAAAGTCATTAGACTTTAATTTCCAGATTTTTATTTGAACCCGATGTAGTGATCTTTACATGGGTATGTACGTAAGGGGTTAATGGGAAATTGAAAGATCACTAGGGGGCAGCACTGGCGGGTATAAAAGCAGACGCAAGCAGCTCGCTGCTTCCCTGGGTGATTAGGCTGTGACGAGAGCAGGACCATAGATCTAGCTCAGGGCTACTAGTGTGGTCATCAGAGCTACTGTATATAAAACGTTGTAACCTTTCTTCTCGTATTGATCTTAAAGTAAGGACTCACGCAGTTGTCAATCTTTTGTTACCTTACTGCAGTGTGTTTGGTAGCACTCTGTATGTAACATGCGTTACTCAATCCAGTTGCGGCAGAGGCTTTCTACACCTTGATGATGAAGGCTCAAAGTCGTTCAGAGGTATTGAAAGGTTTACTGAGTAACAGAATTTAACAACTGCGCGAGTTCTTACTTTAAGATCAATACCAGAAAGTTTACAACGTTTATATACAGTAGCTGTGTCTGACCACACTAGTAGCCCCGAGCTAGATTTATGCTCCTGCTCTCGCCACAGTCTAATCACCAAGAGACAGAGAGCCGCTTGCGTCTGCTTTATACCCCCCAAGTGATCTTTCAATTTCCCATTAACCCCTTTAAATACCCATGTAAAGATCACTACACCCGGGGCCCCAGACCAGTACCCTGGGTCTCTGGCTCACTAGTCCAGTGGCAGTACCACCACGCCACCACCTCCCCACAGAGAGGGAGACAGTAGCCTGCATTTGTGTAGCACCTTTAACATTCCGCAGTGTTTCAGTGGAACATGACTAATCAAAAATGAGACGGCGATATTCCAGGAGATGGTCAAAAGGAGTGTTGGAGGGATTTAGGGGGGGGAATTCAGACAGACAGACAGCAAGTGAGAATGCGAATCGTCTTGAAGGTACATGCTGAAGGAGTCAACAAAGACATTTGCAGCACAAACATCTTCATTTTATCTACATAAACTTAAGATGGCACTGTCGCCTTGAACAAAGCATTTTTGAGGTCAGAAGAGCTTTCGCTACAAGGATGTCACATGCGACTGATGCAATGATCAGCTTTAGCCACAAATCCTTTTTCGTGTGGTTTCATTGTAAATATAAACATTTTACCAAAAGATTCCCCAGAAAGATGGTGCCCATTTAAATGCTGGGGATTTCTTCTGCACATGTACATCTGTGAAATATCAGAGTGATTGAATGGGGAGGAATTAAATTTGGGACATTAATAAGTGAGACACAACAGACAGGAAATGTGTTGTCTTCAGAGCTGCAGCCTGCCATCAGCAAAGAAACAACCCTGGGGGACGTACGACTCGTAGTACAAGCATCACTCGTGGCTTCAGAAGGCAGCTTTACTGGGGTCAACCATTTCCTTTTGCCATTGAACAAGCTCCCGATGATAAATCTATTAATTCTTATCATTTTCTTGGCACGTTGTTCCTGCCTGTACAGTCAGGGAGAGAGCAAGGCAACAAGGGGGAAACATCAAATACTAGAAGCAACTGATCAAGTCTCTAATTCCAGCAGATCTATTAAAAAGCAAACTCCACTGGGTTTGCCAGAGGCGTCAAGATCAGAATTAATTAGACGATATTAGAAGTCTTTTCATTACAGGTCTAACTTGCCACTTAATTCAGGACAAGACATCTGTGGTTTACCCTCACCCACTTTGGATATGTTCTTGTCCAATGAAGACACAAACATTTATTAGCCAATAAAACTGTTGGCGGGCAGCATGGTGGCGCAGTGGGTTAGCCCTGCTGCCTCACGGCGCCGAGGTCCCAGGTTCGATCCCGACTCTGGATCACTGTCCGTGTGGAGTTTGCACATTCTCCCAGTGTCTGCGTGGGTTTCGCCCCCACAGCCCAAAGACGTGCAGGGTATATGGATTGCCCACGCTAAATTGCTCCTTAATTGGAAAAAATGAATTTGGTACTCTAAATCTATCTTTAAAAACTGCTGGCTGATTGATGTTGAACCAATATTAGTTGGAGCGGAATTTAGCGATATATTTATCGTGGCATGGGATTGCTCGGAAAAGCGGAAGAATTTTTCCTTTGGAAAGCTTAAAAAAGACAAATTAAAGGGGAAAAAGTTCTATTGTCTGTAGCTGCCTACATTGGACTAATGTCTACATTACAATGCACCGATTAGCAATCTTGCCCGGTGTTATTCATTCAGGTTGAATACTGGTAGAATACCTATTGATGTAGAGATTTTAAAAGATATATTGTGATCCCAGACCAGATCCCAGCAGTAGTTAGGATACCGGACAGAAACCCCAATATTTTATTCAATTTGTAAGACTGTGAGGAAACGATACTTCATTCCAGGAGTGACTCCACGAACAAATAGGGGATGGTATGTTAAAACAAACTTTATTATTAACACAGTATTAAACTAACTTTATCATACAACAAATAGCTTACAGTTACCAGTTAAGCAATGCTAAACAATAAAATGAGACACTAACTCCTAACTGCTATCTTTTATCTCCAATCAAGCAAAACCCCATCTCAGGTCACAATTCACTTTTAAATACAATTAGCAAACCCAGGAATACTTGCTGCAAAGAGATGTCTTGGATAAACTGCTTTGAGGGAGAGAGCTCCTTCAGGAACCAACTTGCAGTTTCTTGCCTGTGTCAAACTATTGTTTAACTTGCTAGCATTTGGCAAAAAGCTCCTGTTCTGTTCACAGCAAACTCTAAACTGACACTCAAAACCTGACTGCTGAATTCAGCCCCTGGCTCCTCCCATTAACTACAACAGAACATAATAGAAAAGAACATTACAGCGCAGTACAGGCCCTTCAGCCCTTGATGTTGCACCGACCTGTGAAACCAGTCTAAAGCTCATCTACACTATTCCATCTACATCATCTCTATCCCACTAACTGGGCTGTGACCAGCTCAATAAGGCTAACCACAAACCCTCAATTATCAACACCCAGGGAACCTTCTTTCTATAATAAAATTCCATTAGCCCCATTTCGGTAAACAATATACATGTTGGCTTTTAACCATTACTCCACCAGATACATATAATATAATATATATCATTGCACACTGATGGACACCAACAGTATTTATCTGGGGAGGGAGAGTTTATCGTGATTATTTAATACTGTCATCTCAGTGACATGCTTCACGTCATTCAGGGAATTTCACCAATAGCAAAGGACACTGACAACCGCGAGCCTATATCCTGGGTTAAATCAACGGCTTGAATAGAAAATGATAGGGTAAACTCTACCCATCCATTTTCTGGTGACGTAAAGCTGGGATTCAAAGGAGGCACTACTTCATTCATTTTACTTTTTCTTATTCTGCTGCGGGTTACTCCTTTCAGCAAGATCAACTAAACACGAGGTTTAACTCTCGGGCACGCTGCACATTCAGGAGCAATGAACGAGGGCCTTAACAGGAGAAAGCAATGGCAGACATCACTATCCAGGTCAAATTGCATTGCAACACTGGCTTGGCTTTTCACAGAATTAGTGATCAAAAACTTTGAGTTTCACAAGAGATCTCTGCCTCTTTTTTATCTGACAGCAAAACATTTAAATGAGTTTGCCTGAAAGCACTGGAAAGCACAGTTCCCAATAAATTAATCGATTCTGACAAGCAAGCAGAGATGTCTGCACATGGAATCCTGTCCAGCCGGCTCTTTGATGTGACACTGCTTGTGTTCCCCAATCTGGACACATGTGAAGAAATAACACCATTTAATTTTCTGTAAGACCAAGATCTTCGAAATTCTAATCGCATTGGGTCCTCTATCAAGGAACTGAACGTGTTCAGACTTCATCCAAAGGACGGAATTTAATTCCATTTACAATTTTGCTGAAAAGTGGGGACTTGGCAGTTGAGGGAAATTGAGGGTAAAACCGTTATTAATGCTCCTGACCAGATTCCTTCTCCTCTCTTTCTCTTCAAAGTTATAAGTCGAGTTTGAGTGCAAGTGTTCAGGGTCCACGGGTACATTCACTGAATTTGTCGCTCCTCACGTGCCCCAGGAGCGTTCGACCTCACAATCTGAAATGTTTTATTAAATAAATTTAGAGTTCCCAATTCATTTTTTCCCAATTAAGGGGCAATTTAGCGTGGCCAATCCATCTGCCCTGCACATCTTTTTGGGGTGTGGGGGCGAAACCCACGCAGACACGGGGAGAATGTGCAAACTCCACATGCACAGTGACCCAGAGCCGGGATCAAACCTGGGACCTCGGCGCCGTGAGGCAGCAGTGCTAACCCACTTCAACCTGAAATGTTACGGTAACACTTGGCAAAGAGGAATGCAGCACCCAGAGGCATCAGCAGCTCCCTGAACAGAACAAACTGTCCCCAGTTTCACAATAATTAATTCATTCTCTATGTGACCTTCCAAACGTCTCCATGTATTTCACAGGAACTCCAAAGCTCACAAAGCCAGTCAGGCTGGGCTGACTTTCAATATAATCCCCACAGTGTAGAAAGATGCCATTCGGCCCATCGAGTCTGCAACGACCCTCTGAAAGGGTACCCTACCCAGGCCCACTCCCCACCCATCTTACACACCCCTGGCCACGAAGGGACAATTCATCATGGCCAATCCACCTAACCTGCACATCTTTGGACTGTGGGAGGAAACCGGAGCACCCGGAGGAAGCCCACGCAGACACGGGGAGAACATGCAGGCTCCGCACAGACAGTGACCCAAGCCGGGAATCAAACCTGGGACCCTGTGAGGTAGCAGTGTTTTTTTTTCTTTTTAAAATTTTGAGTACCCAATTCATTTTTTCCAATTGAGGGGCAATTTAGCCGGGCCAATCCACCCACTTTGCACATTTTTTTGGCTCGTGGGGTGAGACCCACGCAGACCCGGGGAGATCTGGCTGTGCTGTGAATTGGGTCTATGTGACTGGAGCCGGGTGGATAATAGAAGAAAATTACAGCCCAGGAACAGGCCCTACAACCCGCCAAGCCTGTGCTAACCAAGCTGCCCACCCAAAATAAAACCTTCTACACTTCCAGGGTCCACGTCCCTCTATTCCCATCCTATTCATGTATTTGAAAAGACGCTCCTTAAATGTCACTATCGAACCTGCTTCCATCACCTCCTCCGGCAGTGAGTTCCAGGCACCTACCGCCCTCTGTCTTCTATGACAGAGCTGTAAAGAGCGAGAGAAAGAGCAGAACAGAGAGTGGAGACATCAGGATTCAAAAGTGACACCGGGAAAGTGGATGCAGCTGATTGGGTGAGTATGTATGGCCAGGTAAGTATCTACTACGCTTATCGCTTACAGTTCAGAAGGGTTCTATTCTGTAGTAACGAGGACTAGTGATAAAGGACTCTAGAGAATTGACATTCTTGGACTATTTAAAGAGAAAGGAGGACCCAATTCTCTTTTTCTTCCAATGAAGGAGCAATTTAGCATGGCCAATTCACCGACACTGCGCATCTTTTCGAGTTGTGGGGGTGAGACCCACGCGGATATAGGGAGGATGTGCAAACTCCACACAGTAACCCAGGGCCTGGATTGAACCCAGGTGCATGGCACCGTGAGGCAGAAGTGCTAACCACTGCACAATTGTACTGTCCCCAGTATTACTGATTTTAAGTATCTTCCAAAAGGTTTAATTTGAAAGGGTAAGTCACAGCAGGAGAGCTCAAAGCTGTGGAGTGCTCCTCCTGCTCTATGTGGGAAGCTGGAAACATTTCTAATGCCCGGGCCAGCAGGTGTACAGGACGTGTCTCCAGCTGAAGCTCCTGGAAAACAAGGTTTGGGAACTGGAGCGATGGCTGGGGGAACTGGATCATCCGCAAGGCAGAGAGTGTTATGGACAGTATGTATACAGAGGTGGTCACACCACATGCAAAAATTCCATAGGCAGACAAGGAATGGTTGACCACCAGGTAAAGCAACAGAGCTAGGCAGGCAATACAGGAATCGCCTGCGGCCATTCCCCTGCAAAACAGATATACCATTTTGGATACTGTTTGGGGGGGGGGGGGGGGGGGATAGCCTGGCAGGGGAAACCAGCAACAGCCAAACTCGTGGCACCGTGGTTGGCCCTCCTGCAGAGGGGAGGAGCATAAATTGTGGGAATGCAATATTTATAGGAGATTCAATTGTAAGGGGCATAGACAGGTGTTTCTGTGGCCGCAAACAAGACTCCAGGATGGAGGGGCAGCACGGTGGCGCAGTGGGCTAGCTCTGCTGTCTCACGGCACCGAGGTCCCAGGTTCGATCCCGGCTCTGGGTCACTGTCCGTGTGGAGTTTGCACATTCTCCCAGTGTCTGTGTGGGTTTCACCCCCACAACCCAAAGATGCGCAGGGTAGGTGGATTGGCCACACTAAATTGCCCCTTAATTGGAAAAAATTAATTGGGTTCTCTAAATTAGGTTAACATAGGTTAAAATAAGGGATGAGGTCCTCAAAGCAGAATATAGTTAAGTAGTAAGTTGAACAGTAAGACCTCAAAGATAATGGTCTCAAGGTTACACCCAGTGCCATGTGCTAGTCAGAGTAGAAATAGCAGGATATATCGGATGAATGCATGGCTGCAGGGATAGTACGAGGGGGAGGGTTTCACATTCCTGGAGCATTGGGACTGGTTCTGGGGGAGGTGGGACCAGTACAAACTGGACAGGTTACACCTGGGCAAGGCTGGGATTAGGGGGAAGGTTCAAACTAAAAAGGCAGGATGATGGGAAGCTATGAAGGAGTCAGAGGAGGGGGACAAGAACAAAAGACAGAAAGGGAATAAGAAGTGATTGGGGGAGAAATCAAGGGCTGGAATCAAACATGGCCTCAGTGAAAAATAATGGGAAGGGGAATGCCCAAGGCTTTGTGTCTTTATGCGCGGAGCATTTGTAATAAAGCGGATCAGGCAAATAGGTGTGATATAACCGGGATTATGGAGACATGGCTGCAGGGTGACCACGGCTGGGAATTGAATATCCAGGAATATTCAGTATTTAGGAAGGACAGATGAAAACAAAAAGGCGGTGGGGTTTCATCGCTGGTTAAAGAGGAAATTAACTCAGAGAGGAAAGATAGCTCCGGCTAAGCGTAATCTGTATGGGTAGAACTGAAAAACACCAAGGGGCAAAAAACATCTGCGGGATTCTCCAACTCCCTGCCGGGTCGGGAAATCCCCGGGGTGCGGCACGAATCCCGCCCCGATGCCGGCCGCCGTATTCTCCGACGCCGGTTTTTGGGCAGGGGCGGGGTTCACGCCACGCCAGTCAGGGGCCGTTGGCAGTGCCCCCCCCCCCCCCCCGGCAATTCTCTGGGCCCCTATGAGCCGAGCGGCCGTTGGTTTCTGGCCAGTCCCGCCGGCGTGGGTTAGACATGGTCTCCCTCAGCGCGACAGGGCAGGCAAGTCGGTTTTCCCGCCGGCGTGCGGACTTAGTCCCTGGAAAGGAGAATCCCACCCCATGAGTGGGTGTCGTATATAGACCTCCATTGTGTAGTGGTGATGTTGGGAATGGCATTAAACAGGAACTTAGACGCATGCAATAATGGAACATCTGTAATTAGGTTGACTTTAAGCCACATATATATTGGTCAAATTAAATGAGTCACAATACTTTAGAGGAGGAATGCCTGGTGTGTATATGGGATGGCTTTCTGGACCAATACGTTGAGGAACTAGCTAGAGAACACGCCATCCTAGACTCTATACGGTGTAATGAGAACAGGATCATTGGCAATCTTGTTGTGCGAGACCCCTTGGGGATGAGCGACCATAATGATAGAACTTTTCATCAAGATGGATGACGTATTTTTTTTGTGATTACGGTCCTGAATCTTAATAAAGGAAATTACGATGATGCGGTCCAAGTTGGCTTTGATAGATTGGGAAACGATACTTGAAGGGATGACAGTGGATAGGCAATGGTAAATATTCATGGAGCGCATGGGGGATCTGCTACAATTGTTTATTCCTGTCTGGCACAGAAAAACAAAAACGGAAAGGTGGCCAAACCATGGCTGACAAAGGAAATTAGATCCAAGGAAGAAGCATACAAATTGGTCAGAAAGAAAAAGCAGATCAGAGGATTGAGAGCAGGTTAGAATTCAGCAAAGAGATTGATCAAGGGGAAAATAGAGTACGAGAGTAAGCTTGCAGTGAACACAGAGACTGACTGTAAAAGTTTCCATAGGTGTGTGAAGAGAAAAGGATTGGTGAAGACAAATGCCTTACAGTCATAAACAGGGAATTTATAATGGGGAACAAAGAATTGACTGACCAAATAAATACATAGAACGTTCGGTCTTCCCAAAGGAGGACCAGAAATGTTGGGGAACATAGGGTTTAGTGAGAGGGAGGGTTTAGTGAGAGGGAGGAGAGTAGGAATAAACGGGTCTTTTTTCCCGAATAGCAGGCAGTGACTAGTAGGGTACCGCAGGGATACCTGGGACCACACAATATGTATTAATGATTTAGATGAGGGAACAAAATATAATATCCTCAAATTTGCAGATGACACAAAGCTGGGTGAGAGGGTGAGCTTTGACGAAGATTCAGAGATGCTTCAGTGTGATTTGAACAGGTTGAGTGAGTGGGAAAATGCATTGGTAGATGCAGATAAATAGGAGGTCATCCACATTGGTAGCAAAAAGAGGAAGGCAGATTATCTGAATGGCTATCGATTGAGAGGCGGCAATGTCCAATGAGACCCGGGTGCCCTTGCGCACCAGTCACTAAAAGTAAGCATGCAGTAAAAGCAGCAAATCGGCTTTGTGGCAAGAAGATTCGGGTACAGGAGCTGGGATGTCTTGCTGCAATAATACAGGGCTTAGGTGTGGCCACACTGGAATATCATGTGCAGTATCGGAGAAAGGATGTTCTTGCTCTCGAGGGAGTGCAGAGAAGGTTTACCAGACTGATTCCTGGGATAGCGGGACTCATGAGGAGATACTGCATCTGTTAGGATTGTTCTCGCTGGAGTTCAGAAGAATGAGGGGGAATCTCATAGAAACCTATAAGGTTCAAAGGTCTAGACAGGGTAGATACAGGAAGGATGTTCCCGATGGTGGGAGTGTCCAGAACCAGGGGTCACAATCTAGGAAACGGTGTAGTCCATTGAGGACAGAGATGAGGAGAAATTTCTTCACCTAGGAGAGTGGTGAGCCTGTGGAATCCGCTACCTCAGAAAGTGGTTAAGGCCAAAACATTGTATGTTTTCAAGAAGGAATTAGATACAACTCTTGGGGCTGAAGGGATGAAAGGATGTGGGGTGGGCAGGATCAGGTTACGGAGTTGGATGGTCAGACATGATGATAACGAATGGTGCTTTTTAAGTCCCGATTCAGTCCAACATACCCAGGGCAAGTACTGAGGGACTGCTGCACTGTCGGTGGTACTGTCTTCGAGAGACCTTCCTCTATCTGCGTACTATAACTTTTTCTGTGCATGATGGTTACTGACCCTTGGTTTGGAAGGGTATGTCTTGTGTGGTACTTTATCAATGCCTTTCTGAAGTCGAAATACATGATGTTTCTGTCCCTCCCACATCAAAATCTTCATCTTCAATCAAAAAATAGGAGTTTTCATTGAACACAATCGACTCTTCCAATGGTGCTGACTGCCACTTTAGGGATAATTTTCATACAGCTACTCTTCCAATTTGTTCTGGATTCGATTAATTTTCTCACCACCGAGCTTTGATGGAAATTGGCAGGTAAATTAATTGGAAGCAAATTGGCAGTGGGTGGGGAAAGTATCAGATTTGAATTTTACAAGATTTTTGGCCATTGTGATTAAAAAATTAGCGTTTTGCTGTTCCTACTGCTCGGAAAGTCTTTGTTCCCTACCTCAGCATCCATGGCAACCAATGAATAAATTAAAAATCCAACCGGCCACAGTATCCATGACAACGCCATAAAGTTGTTGCAGCATCGGTTAAACACATTTTGCTCATATTTCAACGCCCTAAAACGCAAGAATTATAAGAGAGAGTCCGTTATTGCTGATGACAAGTTTCCATAATCGGAGCAGACAGTGATGGTACAAAGTACATCTCGGGAAGTCTTGTACACAGAGATTAGGACAATTTTGGCGATAATTCTCGAGAAACATTCCCTGCCAAAAGATGCACCCCGTTGGCAACACCATATCACAGAATCACTCCTTTTACTAATGGAACCCGGGGACCCCCTCAGTGCATTGGAGCTTTTGGGGTGGGGGGGGGGGGGGGGGGGGGGGGGGTGCTCCAGAGATTTTGGTTCCTCAGTGCAGAAATCGAGGCTAAATGCATCCTTGGCCATGTGTTCCCCGTTCCCCACCGGGACCCCCTTTCTAACCCGAGTGACGTTCGTTAGCGTTGTGCTTTTTGGCACTACCACCAGGAGACACGTGGCTAGACGCGCTTGCTATGGGACGACTTTGTTCCCGTTTAGTTAAATCACAGCCCTAGTGTTTTGTTTGACACTGATCAAATTGCGCCTTATACACAATTAAACTTGAAAAACATCTAGAGGCAGAAAACATAGGAGCAGAGAGCCATTGAGCTCCTCAAGCCGGTTCTACCATTCAACAAGGTAAGAGCCGAATTTTTAAATCAATTCTTCTTATCGCAGCATCTCGAAATCGGCCAACCGTCATTCCACCCAACAACTGAGCAGCCACGGCTCTCAGGTAGAGAATCCCAAAGATTCAGGTGAAGATTTTCTCCTCGTCTCAGTCAGAGATGGTCGGCTCCTTATCCTGAGACTGGCCCACAGGGACTGGCCCCACAGGGACTGGCCCCACAGGGACTGGCCCCGTGTTTGAGACTGGCCCCGTGTTTGAGACTGGCCCCGTGTTTGAGACTGGCCCCGTGTTTGAGACTGGCCCCGTGTTTGAGACTGGCCCCGTGTTTGAGACTGGCCCAGTGTGAAACAGTCCATCAGCATTTACCATGAAGCCCTCATAACAATTTTACATTTTTCAAGAAAATGACGTCTCATTATTGTAAATGCCAGAGAGTTCAGGTCCATCATGAACTATCTTTGCCAATGGAATAATCTCCTCATCCCAGGTTCAATCCGGTGAAGCTATGTTGCATTCTACCCCAAAACAACTATATTCGGTCTTTGATACAGAACAAGCGATATCCAGTTTTCCGGGTGCGGTCTCACCCGCATCCCGGGTGCGGTCTCACCCGCATCCCGGGTGCGGTCTCACCCGCATCCCGGGTGCGGTCTCACCCGCTTCCCGGGTGCGGTCTCACCCGCATCTCAGGCAATTGCAGCAAGGCTAACAGACCATTTGTTTTTTCTGTAGCTGCACAAGGACACCCAATTCCTTCACAATACCAACGAACCCTCAAAACCTTTTTCAAATATAATTTGCTTTTCCATTCTTCATTTAGGAGTGGAGAATTTCACATTTCCCACCTTTTCTTCCAGCAATTTGAGCTGTCTATATTCTTTTGCAGCCACTTTATGTCCTCCCCGCACTGGGTTGAAAAGTATCAACCACTAACTGGGATACACAGCACTGTGCCCCTTCATTGGAGACACGGCAGAGACCCCAGCACTGATCCACGGTAATGGATAGCAGTCCGCAACGAGGAATGAAGATAGTGACTGCCTTGTTTTTACAGAACAGTAAAAAAAAAATCAGCAACCAGTCAAAGAGTGTCCAGTGAAAGCACTTAACCTGCTTTTCATTCCCGGAACATTGAAATGAAATGAAAATCGCTTATTGTCACAAGTAGGCTTCAAATGAAGTTACTGTGAAAAGCCCCTAGTTTACGGGAACAATGCAATGATCTGAATAAGCCACACTTTGCTTTAATTAGAACGATATCCAACACATTTCGTTTCCGGGGCGGGGTTATTGTAATCGCTTAAGTGTCTGCACTGTGAGTTGGGTGGGAATCACATCTTAGAACATAGACCATTACAGCGCAGTTCAGGCCCTTCGGCCCTCGATGTTGCGCCGACCTGTGAAACCACTCTAAAGCCCATCTACACTATTCCCTTATCGTCCATATGTCTATCCAATGACCATTTGAATGCCCTTAGTGTTGGCGAGTCCACTACTGTTGCAGGCAGGGCATCCCACGCCCTTACTACTCTCTGAATAAAGAACCTACCTCTGACATCTGTCCTACATCTATCTCCCCTCAATTTAAAGCTATGTCCCCTCGTGTTAGACATCACCATCCAAGGAAAAAGGCTCTCACTGTCCACCCTATCCAATCCTCTGATCATCTTGTATGCCTCAATTAAGTCACCTCTTAACCTTCTTCTCTCTAACGAAAACAGCCTCAAGTCCCTCAGCCTTTCCGCATAAAATCTTCCCTCCATACCAGGCAACATCCTGGTAAATCTCCTCTGCACCCTTTCCAATGCTTCCACATCCTTCCTATAATGCGGCGACCAGAATTGCACGCAATACTCCAAATGCGGCCGCACTAGAGTTTTGTACAGCTGCAACATGACCTCATGGCTCCAAAACTCAATCCCTCTACCAATAAAAGCTAACACACCATACGCCTTCTTAACAACTCTCTCAACCTGGGTGCTAACTTTCAGGGATCTACGCACATGGACACCGAGATCTCTCTGCTCATCCACACTGCCAAGAATCTTACCATTAGCCCAGTACTCTGTCTTCCTGTTATTCCTTCCAAAATGAATCACCTCACACTTTTCTGCATTAAACTCCATTTGCCACCTCTCAGCCCAGCGCTGCCAGCAGCTTATCTATGTCCCTCTGTAACTTGTAACATCCTTCCGCACTGTCCACAACTCCACCGACTTTAGTGTCATCTGCAAATTTACTCACCCATCCTTCTACGACCTGCTCTAGGTCATTTATAAAAATGACAAATAGCAGTGGCCCCAAAACAGATCCTTGTGGTATACCACTAGTAACTGAACTCCAGTCTGAACATTTCCCATCAACCACCACCCTTTGTCTTCTTCCAGCTAGCCAATTTCTGATCCAAACTGCTAAATCACCCTGAATCCCATGCTTCCGTATTTTCTGCAGTAGCCTACTGTGGGGAACCTTATCAAACGCTTTACTGAAATCCATATACACCACATCAACTGCTTTACCCTCATCCACCTGTTTGGTCACCTTCTCAAAGAAATCAATAAGGTTTGTGAGGCACGACCTATCCTTCACAAAACCGTGTTGACTATCTCTAATCAAATTATTCCTTGCACAGGTAGTGCTGACAGCAAACCAAGTGGTCACTGCATTGGATGTTGGGGAGCAATCAAGGTACAATTCAGCAGATTCAATTGCTGGGGGGCCAGTTTAAGGAGACTAGACCATTAAAATGCAGTTTAATGGAAAAGGCAATAAAATAAGCTGCGTGGTTTAAAATTTAAAACAACCTGCTGGTTTCATCTCCTCCGCAGAATGGCCGAGGTAAAGGAGGAGGAAATCGGTTTGTCGGGACTATCGAGGACAGAACCAAGATCACAACAATAGGAGTGGTTACGTTTTTCTTGATCACAGGATGTTACAAAGCACTTCGCAATCGATGAAACAATTTTCAAATTGTAGTCACTGTTGTAATGCAGGAAGCATGGCAGGCAATTAGCAAGATCCCACAAACCAGCTGTGGGATAACGACCCAGATGTTACACCCACCGCCCGACAGGACAACCTTTCTACACACTCCGGGATGGGGCGGCACAGGACAGAGCTTCTCTCTCCCTCACCCCTCTCTTCGCCTTCCACAATGCTGCACGGCGATGTCAGCCTGGATCTTAACACTCAAGCCTCTGGAATGAGGTTTAAATCCCAGTATTCGGACTCTGAGACAGGAGCCATGGCTGACACTTGGCAGCAGAGCAGTCCATGACCTGGGACTATCAACTGGGGAGAGGAGGCTGTTATTTGACTAATGATGGAGCTGTAGTTCGTGAGTATGGAAGGTACGAGGAAATGCTGGCTGCACACTTCCAGATGTGGTTTTGTACAACTTGGGAGAATACAGGCCTTTGTACTTTCACTATTCTTTACAGACCAGGTATCAATGTCTTTCCAATAAATACAGGGGCCTCGAGGTGAATTGGAGACAATTTTTAAAAAGTCTAAACAAATTAACAGCTGCAATTATTGGTGGAGTCAAAATACCCCTCAGGCAGTTGGGGGACTTGTACTCCTGCTAGATTCCAAACCTTTAAAATGCATGGCTTAACAAAGATTGCATCCATATGGAAGAACAAGAATGTTTCTACACTTAAGCTCATGACTCCTCAAACACACTTTCTTGGTTTGAACAACCTACTGTTGAAACATCATTTTATTTTCAATGATTAATAACAGAATTTACAGAGACCGAGTGCAGATGTTAAAAGATTTAAGTTGGAAAATCTAGAAGTGCCCAGCAAAGGGTTCACCCACACTGCCCTGCACTCGGGAACATAAACCCGGCTTTCCACCATGGGTTCAGCTTGTTATAGGCTTTTTAAAAAAAAAATGGTCTTGTCTCTGTCCAGAAAATGAGCAGCAAAGAATAAATTTGCCACGTGCTTTAACAGGATTGCATCATTAGTGACAGCAGGCAAGTGACCGTTCGAGGATAATGAGGTTTCATTCAGCTCAAAGACACAATACAGCCACATTCTCCCGCTGGGTGAAGTCAAGGATGATAGCGATTCCTGACTCAGCCAATCAGAAGTCTGCTCTGTCCAAGTTGAAATAGTTCAGGGAGAGGGAAGTCAGAAGGAGATGCTGTACGTCCACCACTTCCTCAGACGGCTTGATGGTATAATGGGCAGCTGGTGCCGAGCTGCTTAGTTTAAGGCACAGTGCCAGTTTCGGGAGGCTGGCACTACCCTGTTACTACTTTCCCAGCATCACTGCTCCTCCAGCTGTCATTCACAGCCATGGTCCCAGAGCAGAGTAGTTTTTACAGCTTTTATTCCTTGCGCCAGCTGAGGGTGAAACAGTCACACCTTTGCTGCAGTTGACATGTATAAAAACACCTTTACAATTAGAGTTATCCTGTGGAATAATGGCGACCCTGATCACATCATTTTGCGCTGAATTTTTAAAAAGCATCACTCCTGGAATGTGGCCGTCGCTGGCTGGACAAGCATTTTATTACCCATCCCATTGCCCAAAAACTGAGTGTTTCGCTCGGCCACATCACAGGTCAGTTAAGAGTCAATGACATTGCGGTGGGTCTGGGGGTCACATGTAGGCCAGACCGGGCAAGGATGGCCGATTTCCTTCCCTAAAGGACATCAGTGAACCAGGTGGGTTTTTTATGACAATCGACAATAGTTTCATGGTCATCATTAGACTTTTAATTCCAAATTTTTATTGAATTCAAATGTCATTATCTGCAGTGGGGGGATTTATACTTGGGTCCCCAGAGCATTACTCAGGGTCTCTGGATACTAGTCCAGTGACAATACCGCTACACCACTGCCTGTAACGCTCAGATGTAATAGTGAGTTTGCTCAGACACGAGTCAAGGTTTGAAAAATTTAGATAAAGTGGATGAATTATTCCATAATCATCCAAAGAGCTAGATTTGCCCCCGTCAAACAAGGGTGGGTAAACCTTCAGCAGCATCACCTCCACCCGAATAAGGACAACAGCAAAATGCTGAGGTAGATCTGTCACAGTGACACAGGGAGGCACAGTGGTTAGCACTGCTGCCTCACAGCGCCAGGGACCCGGTTTCAATTCCTGTCACTGTCTGTGCGGAGTTTGCACATTCTCCCCGTGTCAGCGTGGGTTTCCTCCGGATGCTCCGTTTTTTCCCCCCCAAAGTCCAAAGATGTTCGGGTTAGGTGGGGTTACGGGCATGGGGCTCTTTCAGGGGGTCGGTGCAGGCTCGATGGGCCGAATGACTTACCTCTGCACTGTAGGGGTTCTATGAAAAACTAAAATGCAGCATCAATATAAAAATGATTTTTACAAAGTAGTTTTGAATCAAAAGCAGTTAGTGTTACCCTGAAAAAAGTATGTGCACCTGTGTACATCCTGGATTAACTTTCATCCCACTTCCTGGACTACCTTCAAACACAGCTCAATTACCGTATTACAGTCAGACTCAGCATGAGTAAAGCACTGAGGCTCAGGGGTACAGAGAAAGAGCCCACAGTGATCTCAGAACAAGACCATGTATCAATATAATTCTGGAGAACACAGTTGCAGAGAGGGTCTCGGTGAACAGCCTTTTTCAGGAGTGGGCTGGATGGCCTCCTTCTGAACTGCATGTGCTGCAACGCTCCAGTGAAGCACCTTGGATCATTTATAACCACATTGAAAAGGTGCCATATAATTGCGCATTCCTCCTGGTGCAATATTCCGTGTCCCTACATCACCGTGTGACTGATATTTTCCTTTCCCCAAGGGCCGTGGGCCGAAGGGCCTGTACTGCGCTGTATCGTTCTATGTTCTATGTGGTGCTGACATTAATCTCGGAAACAGGAAGGTTAAAAATGCACAAAACCACAGCAGGTAAAGCAGCAGATTTGTAACCACACTTATCACCGAATTGTTCAGATAGTAACGCTGCTGAATCTTCAGCAACTGCAAGGTGGAGCTTAGTGCAAATTCAGGCAAAACTCACCTCTGGTCATCATCCAATGTCAACACATGATCAAAACCCACCCTGACCACAGGAGAGATAAATCATGTGGACCTTTCAATTTAGACCTTGCACACTCAATCCACCTGCAGCTGTCAACGCGTCATTTTACTTTACGCTGAGCTCCAAAGACACTAAAAATGGTAAGGGTTAATAAATCTTTTGGTTAACCCACAATTTCACTGTTTTCGCTGAGGTCAGATGCTGTGAGGTCGCAAATGGAAAGGGAACAACACTCAGCTGTAATTAGGAGCCAGTTAAGACATCTCCAATAGCTTTGGAAAGACCAAACTAACTGTTTCCTCAGCATTCCTGTAAAATTACACACTGCTTTCCCAGATCATGTTCTGGTGAAATCTTACTGAGGACTCAGAGGGCAGGGGAGAGAGGTGATCAATCAAAGGGATCAAGGTTGAAAGGACGAAGGTCATCCCCAGATGGCAGGAGGAAATAGCTTTTGTTGCGAAAATATTTCACAAAATATCTGAAGGAGACATTCCAAACCATTCCAGATTGTCGTAAGTACAACGATATTCACATTGAGATCACGATGCACTCTGAGGTGCTTCAACTGAATAATGAGATAATTACAAACATTTCAATATTTGCGCTACAATTCTGAAATTCAATTCAAATTAACAATTCAAAACGGTTTACATTGGACACGCCTACCCTGCGCTGTTTAACACAGCTACATAGAGTCAGCAATAAGCACACAGACGGAGCGGCTTTACACGGTTCTCAGCCCCTCGGTGTACATTTGTTGAAAGGCCTTACACAGCGACCTTTCCCCATTGAGCCCTGACGGCGACAGCCCCAAGCTCTAATAACACTAATAATAATCCTTATTAATATAATAATCCTTATTAATATTGTCACAAGTAGGCTTACATTAACGTTGCAATGAAGTTACTGTGAAAATCCCCTAGTCTCCACACTCCAGCGCCTGTTCGGGTACACAGAGGGGGAATTCAGAATTTCCAACTCACCTAACAAGCACATCTTTCGGGACTTGTGGATGGAAACCGGAGCAGCCGGAGGAAGCCCACGCAGACACGGGGAGAACGTGCAAACTCCGCACAGACAGTGACCCAAGCCGGGAATCAAACCCGGGACCCTGGCGGTGTGAAGCAGTGCTAACCACTGTGTCACCATGCTGCCCATGCGTCCCTCAGCACGTAGTCCTGGACCTTGGAATGTGCCAGTCTGCAACACTCGGTCGAGGACAATTCTTTGCACTGGAAGATCAGCAAGTTTCGGGCAGACCAAAGAGCGTCTTTCACCGAGTTGATGACCTTCCAGCAGCAGTTGATGTTTGTCTCAGTTTGCGTCCCTGGGAACAAACCATAGATCGGAGTCCTGTGTCAGAGCTGCTGGGATGAACCTTGAAAAATACCACTGCATCCAGACCTTCTTTGTAAAGGCACATTCCACAAGGTGGGTGACCATCTCATCTCCCCCGCAGCCACTCCGAGGGCAGCGTGCAACGGCGCTGACACTTTGAGTGTACATGAAGATTCTGACGGGGAGGGCCCTTCTCACCACCAACCAAGCTGGGTCTTGGTGCTTGTTTGAAAGTTCTGGTGAGGAGGGATTCTACCAAATTATCTTGCCAGTCTGCTCAGGGAACCTGCCAACACGATTCACCGTCCCCTCCCCCCGGGCCTCCCCCTCCCCCCCCGGGCCTAGAGGACGTTACGCACAGACCACTGGCTTGATCGCCTTGTGGTTAAAGGTGTTTTTCTGAAATGTTTTGATGAATGACAGGTGATGTGGCAGGTATCCACACTCCAATCGCGTATATAGTTGATCACATCCCGGAGTAGCGCGAGGCTATCAGAGATCTTCCTGCCGGGTACAGCACAGGGTCAGGGTGGATCACCGACTCCAGAGCAGACTTGACCCATTTGGCGATGACCTTGGACAGAATTTTGTAAGCTGAAATGGGTCACCAATTTCTTCCCCTGTTGCTTGTAGATGAGGGTGATGATGCTTTTCCTCATGGATTCTGATGTGCTGTCGTCCAGAATGCAAACTCTCGTCCACTTCCAGAGGGTCTGGGCCCATCCAGTCCCACAGAGCCAAATACAACTCAGCCGGTAAGCCGTCGCTTCCGGGAGTTTTACTCGTCTCAAAAGGACTCAACGGCCTTTGTCAGCTCTTCCAGAGTTAGCGGTTTGTACAGGTTTTCCCGCTCGCTATCGCCGAAGACCTCCGTGATGGACGACAGGAAGGTCTGGGAAACAGTGCTATCTGTTGGCTTCAGGTCATACAGTCCGGCATAAAAAGGATTTGCTGATCCTCAGGATGTCAGACTGCGATGACTTTACAGAGCCGTCTTCTTCCTTCAGGCTGCTGATCACAGGGGTCTCTCTGTGCACCTTTTGGAAGAAGAAGCGAGAGCACTTTTCATCCTGCTCCACGGAGCGGACTCTGGACCGGAAGATAACCCTGGAGGCCTCCGAGGTGTAGAGCGAGACTTGCTGGCTCTTCACTTCTTGGAGATCCTCCTTGACATCCACCCCCATCGCCTGCAGCTGGAGCAAATTCTGCAGATTTTTCTGCAAAAGAAGAGGTGGTGTTGCAATATTGATCAAGGAGTCAATTACTGCAGTGAGGAGTGATGGCATCTTAACAGGCTCCTCATTTCAGGCCATTTGGGTGGAATGTAAAAACAAAAAGGGGACAATCACATTGCTGGGTGTGTATTATAGGCCCCCAAACAGTGAGAGAGATGGAAGAGCAGATATGTAGGTAAAACTCAAGTGTAAAAATAGTCGGGGATTTCAACTTCCCCAATATTAGTTGGGATAGGCAGAGTGTGAAAGGCTGCATGCAGGAGAGTTTTTTGAGGCAGCATGTAAAGTCGTACAAGA
Source organism: Scyliorhinus torazame (assembly GCF_047496885.1). Classification (NCBI taxonomy): domain Eukaryota; kingdom Metazoa; phylum Chordata; class Chondrichthyes; order Carcharhiniformes; family Scyliorhinidae; genus Scyliorhinus; species Scyliorhinus torazame. The sequence goes on from NC_092722.1 coordinate 3,637,666, forward strand.
GAGGGGGCAATACTTGACCAAATTTTAAGGAATGAGGATGGGCAGGTGGCACTGTGGTTAGCACTGCTGCCTCAGCTGCAGAGACCCAGGTTCAATTCCGGCCTCGGGTGACGGTCTGTGGGGAGTTTGCACGCTCTCCCAGTGTCTGCTTGGGCTTTCTCCAGGTGCTCAGGGTTCCTCCCACAGTCTAAAGATGTGCAGGTTAGTTGGATTGGCCATGCTAAATTGCCCCTTAGTGTCCAAACAGTTAGTTAGCTGGGGTTACAGGGATAGGACGGGAGCCTGGGCCGAGGTCGGGTGCTCTTTCAGACTGTCCAATTTTCATGGCGGCTGCGAACTTACTGATCATACCTCCCACCTCTAGATTAGTCCCTGAACAGGCGCCGGAATGTGGCGACTAGGGGCTTTTCACAGTAACTTCATTGAAGTCTACTTGTGACAATAAGCGATTATTAATGTACACTAACAGCAAGGGACGCAGCACCAATCTGGGGGGGGGGGGGGGGGGGGGATTGAAAAGTGTGAGGTGCTACATTTTGGAATGACTAATAAACCACGGGAATATACACGGAATAGCAGGATGCTCGGAAATACAGAGGACCAGAGGGGCCTTGGGGTCACTGATCCCCAATGACAGCGGGGCAGGTAGGGAAGGTGGTTTAGAAGGTATATGGGATCCATTATTAGCCGAGGCATAGAATATAAGAGCAGGGAGGGTATGATAGAGTTGTATAAATGCTCATTAGGCCACAGCTGGAATACTGCGTCCAGTTCTGGTCAGTACACTGTAGCAAGGATGTGGTTGCACTGGGGAGGATGCAGAGGAGATTCCCCTGGATGTTACCGGGACTGGAGTATTTCAGCTTTCAACAGAGGCTCGGGTTGTTAAGCTGATCAGGGACTTAATTAGGTGGACAAAATTATAAAGGACCTGGATAGGGTGGATAGAAAGAAACTGGTTGCCTTTGTGGAGGGATCAGTAACCTGGGAACAAACGTACGGGCAAGAGGTTTTGAGGGGATTGGGGGGGGGGGGAAAAGAACCTTTTCACCCAGAGGATGGGGGGGAATCTGGAACTCGCTGCCTGAAACGGGGATAGAGACAGAGACAGGAACCCTCAACATTTAAGCAGCATTTAAATGAGCCACAGCAGACAAGGCTACGGACCAAGTGCTGGGAAATAGGATTAGAATAGATAGGGGCTTGATGGCTAGCACGGCCACGATGGGCTGGAGAGCCTCGATCTGGGCTGTAAAACTCTATGATTCTAAAACCCACAGGCGAACAGCAGCCAAGCTGCACACACCCACCCATCAGGAAACAGCAGATTACACAAAACATCCACTGGGACGAAGTGGGAAAGAGCGAAGCAAAACACACACAGATATCATTCCCACATCACAGTGAATCCAATAGCTGGCAAACCTTAACTTATACATTGGAGGGCAGCATGGTGGCACAGTGGTTAGCACAGCTGCCTCACGGCGCCGAGGTCCCAGGTTCGATCCCGGCTCTGGGTCACTGTCCGCTTGGAGTTTGCACATTCTCCCCGTGTCTGCGTGGGTCTGACCCCCACAACTCAAAGATGTGCAGGGTAGGTGGATTGGCCACGCTAAATTGCCCCTTAATTGGAAAAAATGAAATGGGTACTCTAAATTTTTTAAGAAACTTATACATTGGACTCAAACTGTCTTTGTCTGCAGAGGAGCATTGATGGCAGTGGAGAAAGAGGTTTGGACCATTTCTCTCGGTACAAGTGTATTCGTTAATCTGTGACAGCTCTTTCCTGTTACTGTTCCCCCAGACAGGCAGAGAGGTGCAGGATTGCATCAAGCTTTTGTGTTGTTAACCTCATAAAACGCAGTTTGCTGTTCCTTTTTCATATGTAAAGACACCCAGATCCCAGACAGGCGAGGGTTGGGGGGGGGGGGGGGGGGGGGGGGGGCGATTGTTGCCCCTGCCACTGTCCTCAAGGGTTCCCGATGGAAGCCCTGTGGCGCTGCTGCACCTTCCTGACCATCGGCCATGATGTCCATGGGGCCACTTGCCAGGTGGGGAGAACATTTTTGAAAATAATGGGATCTTGCTATTCAGATCGGCAGCGCCTCTACAACCTCGGGCTCATCCGCTGCTTCCTGCCTCCCCCTAAACATTGGAGCTCTAGCCGAAACTCCCAGCTTGCACGTGGATGGGATGCAGTGCACAGGTCATACAGAGGGCGCGATTCTCCACTCCCACGCCGGTTGGGAGAATCGCCTGGGCCGCCACAATTTCCGGGGACGCCGGTCCGACGCCCTCCCGCGATTCTCCCAAGCAGCGGGAACGGCCCGGTCGAGTTTCGCGGGCCGCAGGCCGGAGAATCGCCGGAGACACCCAAAATGGCGATTCTCCGGCACCCCCGCTATTCTGAGGCCCGGATGGGCCGAGCGGCCAGGCCAAAACGGCGGGTTCCCCCCGGCGCCATCCACACCTGGTCGCTACAGTCGTGGGCGGTGCGTGAACGCTGGGGGGGGGGGGCCTGTGGGGGGCGAGGGGGGTTCCTGCACCGGGCTTCACCTGGAATGTGGGGTGGCCCGCGATCGGTGCCCACCGATCGTCGGGCCGTCCTCTCTGAAGGAGGACCTCCTTCCTTCCGCGGCCCCGCAAGATCCATCCCCCATCTTCTTGCGGGGCGGATTTAGAGAGGACGACAACCCGCGCATGCACGGATGACGCCCGTTACGCGGCGCCGGCCGCGGCATCTATGCGGCGCCGCCTTTACGCGGCGACAAGGCCTGGCGCGGGTAGATGACGCGGCCCCGATCCTGGCCCATTGTCAGGGCCTGAATCGGTCGGGACCGAGGCCGTTCCGCGCCGTCGTGAACCTCGACGGCGTTCACGACGGCGCGGCCACTTCGGCGTGGGGGTGGAGAATCCCGCCCAGAAGCTTCGCAATATTTGCACCCCTATCATAAACCCTCCCACTCTTGCTGTGCCCTTTCGCACAGACACTGGCAGTCATTGCCAACAAGATGAAGACTGATCGCAGCTCCCGCGATGCCCCACGGCCTCATTATGCTGAATTATCGGCAGCATAAACCATGAAAGTCAGCAGTGTTTTCAAGGATCATTATGGCCAAGACAGTGGCAGACTGATCTATCCCAGATTGAATTTACAATAAATAGATCATCTTTAATATTTATTGTACGTGAACAGTCAGTCACTCCATTATTCTCTTCACTATAAGTAAACAGTAGGTGGAACCCTCTTCCAAATGTGTGTTTCAGCAACCCCCCCCCCCCCGAGGTTGGAACCAGATGGTCAAAGCTCCGTCAGCCATAAAGAAAAAGATGAGCAGGCTGAGAGCCAATCTGGTCTTGCTGCAGGTGATTCTGGCTCGTGTGAAATATATCAATATCAGAACGACGCTCGGTCCTCGAGCACCAACTCAGCAGCTGGGGGGGGGCGGGCGGGGGGGGGGGGGGGGATTGAGAAGCCAATATGACAATCCTGGCAAACCCGAAATTAAAAGCAGGATTCCTAGACAACCTGGTTCCTCAATCCGGCTGAAGTTGTGAAGTTGTGAAGTTGTTGCGGCCTCTTTGTGATGTTTCAGCCAGGAGAGGCTCAGGAACAATCCCAATTTGTTTTTAAGTTCATTTGCAGGTCCTGGGCGTCGTTGACGGGACCCAGTCGAGGGGACGGTGGGGCCTTCTCAAACACAATGGAGTGGTTTTCACGGCCATCTCAGGGGGCGGCTAAGAATCAACCACCTGGTGGGGCTGGAGTCACGTTTCCGTCACCAAAGGGCATTGATGGACTAGCTTTTTATTCCCAATGTAGCTTCTGCCATGGAGGGAATTGAACTTTGCTGGGAGATTTAGTCAAGGCCTCTGGACTACTCGCCCAGTATCCACAAGGTTATTATACCCCATCTGCTTCAACTGGTCACTGTGGATAATGAATGGAAATTTAACAGAAACAACTTTCACACCAGAGAGCGAGCGAGACCGAGCGCGAGAGACAGAGACAGAGAGAGCGAGTGAGAGCCAGAGAGCGCCAGACAGAGCCAGAGAGCGCCAGACAGAGCCAGACAGAGCCAGAGAGCGCCAGACAGAGCCAGAGAGCGCCAGACAGAGAGACAGACAGAGACAGACAGAGACAGACAGAGACAGACAGAGACAGACAGAGACAGACAGAGACAGACAGAGACAGACAGAGACAGACACAGAGACAGACACAGAGACAGACACAGAGACAGACACAGAGACAGACACAGAGACAGACACAGAGACAGACACAGAGACAGACACAGAGACAGACACAGAGACAGACACAGAGACAGACACAGAGACACAGAGACAGAGACAGAGACAGAGACACAGAGACACAGAGACACAGAGACACAGAGACACAGAGAGAGAGAGACACAGCATATTGCTTCAGTTCCAATTTTCTCAAAGAGGATTTTCATCTAGGTTTGTAATAGGTTTCTAACCCATAAGAAAAAAAGTGACCAAGGACGATGTTTAAAAAGCAGATTTAAGGCAGCATGGTGGCGCAGTGGTTAGCACTGCAGACCCAGGTCACTGTCCTTGTGGAGTTTGCACATTCTCCCCATGCACCTAAAGATACCAGGGCTGTTTAGCACAGGGCTAAATTGCTGGTTTTGAAAGCAGACCAAGACAGGCCAGCAGCACGGTTCAATTCCCGTAACAGCCTCCCCGAACAGGCGCCGGAATGTGGCGACTAGGGGCTTTTCACAGTAACTTCATTTGAAGCCTACTTGTGACAATAAGCGATTTTCATTTCATTTCATGTGAAGAGCAGGTGGATTGGCCACTCAAAATTGTCCCTTCATTGGAATTTTTAAAAAAAAGTAGATTTGAGAGAAGGAAGTCAGACTGCTGATGAAAGCTAGGGTAGTGATGAATATCGGAGAGTTAATTGAGAGCTAATCCTGCTTCATCAGCCCGCAGACCCGTGTCCAATCATCAGTTAGAATCGGCGACCTGGGGACTCCCGGTGGCGGCTGTGAAGGAGTAAAGTCGCACATTCCGTGGCTCCCGCTCTGGTCGAACTTTTGGTCCTTTCTCCTGGACTTTCTCCCGGTTTTAAACGGTAAATTCGAAGGCTGAGGCAATTAGGCACCGTTTCCATGTATCGGTGTACGGAGAAAAGGACAAGAAGTTGCACGAAAAGGCAGAAATAGGAAGATAGGCAAGAGCGGTGCTGAAGCTGCAGCAGGAGACAGCATGGCCAAGGACCGGTCCCCTGGGGTGTCGGCCCAGCGATCAACGGAGCAGTTGGTGCAGGTCATCCAGCACGGCTTTGCCAAGCAGGAACGGGACTGCCTGGACCCGATTAAAGAGTCGATCGATCGGCTGGAGCACAGATTGGACGCCCAGGATCGGGCGATCCAGAAGGTGGAGAAGGCGCTGGCTGAGCAGGAGGAACATCAAACTGCGGTGGAGTTGGAGGTGGGGATGCTGAGGGACCAGCAGAAGCAGCTCCTGGAGAAGGTGGAGGACCTAGAGAATAGGTCCCGCCGACAGAACCTAACAATTGTCGGGCTCCCGGAGGGGTCTGAGGGAGCGGACGCTGGGGCATACGTAGCCGGTATGTTTGAGAAGCTGCTGGGGGAGGGGACATTCTCCCCACCCTTGGAGGTGGACAGGGCGTGCAGAGCACTTGCGAGGAAGCCGCGAATGGGGGACCCTCCCAGGGCAATGGTGGTGAGATTCCACAGGTTCCTGGACAAGGAATGTATTCTTCAGTGGGCCAAGCGAACGCGGAGCTGTAAGTGGGACAACAGTATCCTGCGGGTGTACCAGGACCGGAGTGTGGTGGCGGCTAGGAAAAGGGCAGGCTTTAACCAAGTTAAGTCAATCTTCTTCAAGAAACAGGTGAAGTTTGGACTGCTGTATCCCGTTAGGACCTGCTGTTTAAGAAGGGGGGGGGGGGGGGGATAGCTGGGTGAGCTGGCTCACGGAAGCGCAGTGGGGGGGGGGGGGATAGCTGGGTGAGCTGGCTCACGGAAGCGCAGTGGGGGGGGGGGGGGGATAGCTGGGTGAGCTGGCTCACGGAAGCGCAGTGGGGGGGGGGGATAGCTGGGTGAGCTGGCTCACGGAAGCGCAGTGGGGGGGGGGGGGGGATAGCTGGGTGAGCTGGCTCACGGAAGCGCAGTGGGGGGGGGGGGGGGGGGGATAGCTGGGTGAGCTGGCTCACGGAAGCGCAGGGGGGGGGGGGGAAGGAGATAGCTGGGTGAGCTGGCTCACAGAAGCGCGGGGGGGGGGGGGGGGGGGAGGAGATAGCTGGGTGAGCTGGCTCACGGAAGCACAGTGGGGCGTGTGCATATGTTTAGTTTATTACATGGGTTAGGTTTCAGAGTAGTGTTGCTCGGGGGGGGGGGGGGGGGGGGGGCAGTGGTTCTGCTGACGAGGGAGGGACTTTGGTGGATGGACAGTGAGGAGGTTGGTGGCGGGGGCCGCCGGGCCCAAGAAAAGGGGATGGCTGATCACCTGGAATGTTCGAGGGTTAAATGGGCCGGTGTGTTCAATAGAGATTTAGGCAGCCGAGGGTGAAGGAGTTTTCCTTTTACTCCTATGTACATAAGGTATACGCTTGGAGCGATTTCTTTGTTTTGGGTAGGGCCTTGCTGGCAGGGGTGGTGGACACGGGGTACTCGGCGATTACGATCTCAGACCATGCTCCACACTGGGTTGACCTGCAGGTTAGTACAGATAGCAGTCAGCGCCCGCAACGGAGGTTAGATGTAGGGCTATTGGCGGACAAAGCGGTGTGCGAGAGGCTGAGGAAATGCATACAAAATTACCTGCAGGTAAATGATACGGGGAGGTCTCAGCAGCGGTGGTCTGGGAGGCGCTGAAGGCAGCGGTGAGAAGAGAGCTGATCTCGATCCGGGCTCACAGGGACAGGACAGAGACGGACCGACAGGTGAAAGAGATTCTGCAAGCCGTCAGGAGGTACGCGGAGACTCCAGAGAACCCGGAGCTATGTGGGTCTTACAGGCCGATTTCCCAGTTGAACGTAGACGCCAAACTGTTGGCCAAAATGTTGTCCTCCAGGATTGAGGACTGCGTACCGAACGTTGTGGAGGATCAGACGGGGTTCGTTAAGGGCAGGCAGCTGGTGGCCAATGTAAGAAGGCTGTTAAACGTGATCATGATGTCCCCGGAAAGTAGGGAGGTGGAGGCAGCGGTCGCAATGGATGCGGAGAAAGCTTTTGACCGGGTTGAGTGGGATTATTTCTGGGAGGTTCGGATTTGGGAGGGGCTTTATTGACTGGGTCACGTTGCTGTGCCAGGCTCCTGTGGCAACTGTACGGACGAACAGGACGACTTCGGACTATTTTAGACTGAACCGGGGGACGAGACAGGGATGCCCCCTCTCCCCACTGCTGTTTGCGCTGGCGATAGAGCCGCTGGCGATAGAGCCGCTGGCGATTGCTCTGACGGTCTCAAGGGGCTGGTCGGGGTGGGAAAAGGAGAGAGAGAGAGAGAGAGAGAGAGAGAGAGAGAGAGAGAGAGAGAGAGAGAGAGAGAGAGAGAGAGAGAGAGAGAGAGAGAGAGAGAGAGAGAGAGAGAGAGAGAGAGAGAGAGAGAGAGACTGACTCTCTGTATGCAGACAATCTGCTTTTGTATGTTTCTGATCCAATGGAGGGGATGGAAGAAATCTTGGGAATTTGGCTTTAGGGGAATTCGGACAGTTTTCGGGGGTATAAGCTTAATATAGGGAAGAGAGAGAGAGAGATTTGTGGTCCAGGCGAGGGGTCAGGGGGAACTGCCGTTTAGATTGGTAGGGGACAGTTTCAGGTACCTAGGTATCCGAGTGCCGCGGGATTGGGACCGGCTACATAAATTGAACTTGGCCCGGTTGGTGGATCAGATGAAGGAGGATTCCCGGAGATGGGATGCGCTCCCGTTGTCTCGAGCTGGCAGAGTCCAAACGGTGAAAATGACGGTCCTCCCGAGATTCCGGTTTGTATTTCAATGTCTCCCCATCTTCATTCCGCGGTCCTTTTTTAAGCGGGTCAATAAAGTTATAGCGGGCTTCGTCTCAAGTATAATAAACTGTAGCCGCTGTTCTTTCTGAAAACTAGGAAAACCTGTCCGTTTGTGCCCCCAGCACATAAACAGTTAAACACTCAACTGGCAAATATCACTTTAAAAACTGCCGCGGTAAAATGAGGAGAGTGGAAAGTCACTCTACCTCTCGGGAGTGTAACACAGAATTGAAACTAATCAAACAAATAGATGCAAATGTTTACAAGCCTTCACCGCAGTCATTGCCTTTCTGGGCAAGAAGTAGTTTGGAATAATGTGATTACAGGAAGTTTAGCGAGTCCCACACCCCGCCCTTCCCCCGTCCCCCCTGCAAATAGTTTTCCTTCAGACGCTTATGCAAATCGCTGTTGACAGTTGGAATGGAAACGGTCTCTGCCACACTCACACAGCATCTTCAGGCTTTAACTACATGCAGAGTGAAAAAAAGGGCTTCTCCTCATGTTGTTGCTGGGTTATTTTGTCAACCGCCCAAATTGGCAGCAGCTCTTCATCCATTCTTGGTTCTTCATTAAAATTTGACTAAAGGCAGACTGGGGTTGGAGATTTCCTTGGGAAGCATTCCAGTTATCGCTGCCTCTGGCAATCTACTTTCTGCACACAAACCGGGAGATTCCATGGTAGAGTCTGCACGGTTACAACAATGAGGAGCAGCTGCTGACATTCCTGGCCAGGCTGAGTGCCAGTATTATTATTGTCGGGGACAGGGGAGCAGGTCTTCAATTCCACTCAACATTCGCTGCAGTCGTTAATGAAAAGATCAATCTGTCAGCGGGTAGAACGGGGACTTTAAATATGCTCATTCCTCAACATCACAGAAGAAAAAGCCCAGCATTTATATGGCGCCTTTCACAACTACCGGATGTCACAAAAGCACTTCACAGTCAATCAAGTACTTTTGAAGTAAAGTCACTCAGAGCTTCCAACCTTTCCCAATGGAAATCAGTATTCCAGATCCCAAAAATCAGCATTTCGGCAGCAAAACGCGGATTTTCATTTCAAGGGAAAAATGCCCACCAATTTGAAGTATAGCTTTACATTGCTCAAATCTACAAAACAAATGGAAAGTACAAATCCAATGCTTCATACATCGACATCATCGTGAGTGGGTGTTTTCAAATTAAGTTTCAAACATTCAGTAAATCGAAGAATGAAAAATGTGAACAAAACATTCACCTTTTTGCATGAAGTTCAAAATTGTCCTCAGCGCTTGATTAACTTAATTGAATTCTTACAAGAAACTGTATCCTGACGAAAAAGGAATCCAGGGGCATTTCTTTCAAAAAATATTTTCATGAAGTAGCACTAACAGTTTTGGTAAAAGAGCACACAAAGAATGGCCACAATAAATAGCAAGCAGAAGGCTCGGTTAAATAGATGCTTGTTGATTCAGCGTTACTGTTCATGCTCACAGCAAAAAGCGCAGTTTCCACAAGTAAAAGAAGGATTTATGAACGGAATCTTGCTGAAACTGGATAATGTGCAATGTATTATCAGCTGCACTCCATCACTATCGAAAGAGGGAAGTAGAGTTAAAATTTCACATCAATGAGCTTTCAACAATTCTGTTACCTCTGCTCCTCTCCCGTGATGCTGCCTAACCGGAGTATTTCCAGCACTTCCTTTTCTTTAAATGCAGAGCAGTGCTCTACAAAGATCAGTGATAGAGCTGGTGTGGAGTCTACTTACTAGTCTACCCTTCTTCAAAGTGATTTATCTATCCCTAGAAAGTCCTGGCACCTCAATGCCTCCGAGACCGGGCGACGGTCAGGATCACCTGCCTTTGCGCACGGTCTCGCACATGAGGCATCGTGGTGCAAATCTGTTTCCTTGGCGACAGGACCCACGGCAGAGGCCCCACCCTTTCTCCTCTCCATCCGACTCACTAACATTAGTGAGCGGGGCGGAGAGAAGGGGGGGGGGGGCCACTGCGCCAGGTCCGGTCGGCAAGGAAACCAAATGAAGCATTTCAGGAAGCGGCTTGCAAATCAGCGGTCTCCTTTTTTGTATTGTAACGAGACAAAGCGTACTTCCGTATAAAATACGTACAATCCGTGCCTGTTGGCAACTCTGATCACTTTTTAAAAATAAATTTAGAGTACCCAATTATTCTTTTTTTCCCAATTAAGGGGCAATTTAGCGTGGCCAATCCACCTAACCGGCACATCTTTGGGTTGTGGGGGAGAAACCCACAGACACAGGGAGAATGTGCAAACTCCACACGGACAGTGACCCGGAACCGAACCTGGTATCTCGGCGCCGTGAGGCAGCAGTGCTAACCACTGCTCCACCGCGCTGCCCATCTCTACAATTTATAATTACAAATGGTGCTCAATAATACTGAGCAACAGAGTGCTAAAAGCAAAAGGATTCTCATTAAGTAGCTAAATGGTCTCAAAGAATGGACGGAGAGAGAAGTTACTGTCCTTGTGCGAAATGTTCCATTTTATCCAGACCGACATTCAGAGCAATGAAAATCACTATTCTTAAACATAGCTTATAAAATGCTGCTTTTTAGACCTTGAACAAGGAAAATACATCTCTGCAGCTTCGACTGTAACTTCTAACACTAAACAGAAGCAATCTGGATAAGATGGTCTATTTCGGTGATGGGGCCGTGACCATGAGCATTAGGATTTAGCCACTGTCCTCTGAACAACACTGTTGTTGGACTGGGCCAAGAACTCTTTCCCGATCTCTGCATACACGATAGTGGATGAGAAATGCATCAGCTCACATCTGGATTCCTAGTTAGGTATGTGCAGCTAATGACTGAAGCATTGGTCAATGTAATGTTAGGAGCAACGCGTTTGAAAATCTTTGATTTTCATTCTAAATTCATATCCAGGATGCGATAGGCCGGATATGCAGGTGATGTTTCCACTGGTGGGGGGAGACTGGAGCTTGGGGACACAGCTTAAAAGCATACTTCCCTCTGGTAAGTCTGTGGAATTATTTTCCCCCCCAGAGAGCAGTGGAGACCGGGTAGCTGAATTTAGTCAAGGCCGGGACGGACAGGGAGTCGAGGGTTAAGAGGGCCAGAAGGAATTCCTACAGTGTTGGAGGAGGCCAGTTGGCCCATCGAGTTGGTGCCGACCCTCTGAAAAGGCACGCTACCTAGGCCCACTCCCCCACCCTGTCCCCATAACCCGAGTGGAGACACAATCCGATTGGCCACTGAATTGCAGAGCAGGCTCAAAGCGCCGAATGGCCTACTCCCGTGGTCTTCTGTTCCTTTGTCCGGAGCCTAGAACTTTAGGAGAGACTTTTTGTAAAAAAAAAAATAAAACAGCCATCACCCCGGAGCACTGCCCCAATGTTGGTAACCAACTCAATGAAGGAAGGAAGGAAGGGCAATGATTCAATGGTGACAAGAGCACCCTGTGTTCAGGGCAAGGTTACCAGACAGCATCCTGATTGCTAACAACAAATGGAGTCTTATCCAGACAAGGAACTGGAGGCCTGGCTTTTGGTATCCCCCTCCTCCGGTATCAGTCCAATAGCTCAGAGTTAAAATAAAGCAGAATTTAGGGTTTGTAGAGCACTCTCACATTCTCGGGTAAAGTATTTTACAACCACTGCATGAACGGGGGCGACTGCCGTTTGTGGACAAAGTCAGCGGCTGATTTGCTCTTGACAAGGTCCAGGTCCAACAAACAAGACGATGGATCAGCAATGCTTCCGTTTTGGTGGGGTTTGGTCATCAGGTAGACATTGGTCAGGACACCAGAAGCGCAACCAGCCTTCCTCCCCCCCCCTCCAAAACATTGCCATGGCTGATTTTTCAAAAATAAATTACAAATCAACAATCATTGATTTAAGCAATAATCTTAATTCTGTCATTAGGCCGAGGGCACCAGAGCACCACAGAATTCCACCGGTGATTGAACATATTTACAACAAGGTGACAGTAATCTGGTTTTGGGTCGGAATGTTGTGGATTTCAGCGCCACGACACGGCTCAACATGATGAACAGACTCTGCACAGTATCAGGACGGGTGTGGCATTGTTATTTAGGGACATTTTCCGTACAAGATATTAACATGAAATGTTGGGAAGATAAGGTTCCACCGCTTCTTCATTACCAAAAACAGGTAACGGTTTATGGGTTAACTGGTTACGCATTCCGCTTTTTGCCTGTGTGGAACCTTGCTTTGCACAATTCACTGCGGTGTTTGTTGCTAAGAACGGTGATTGAATTTTCTCAAATATAATTTGTTGGCTTTGAGGTGGCCTGGAAATTTGATTCGACACTCTGGGCTTGATCACAAGGAGCTGGGGTAGACCATTGAGCCTGCCCCGCCATGTGGCCTGAACTCCACCTTCTTCCCTCAATTCCTTCGAAAGCCTCCACTTCTCAAGACTAATGCCCCTCAGATTCCCTCCTAGTTCTAGATTATCCCCCTCGTTCTAGACCCCCCCCCTCGTTCTAGATTCCCTCCAGAAGAGGAAGCGTATCTCAATCTTGTATGTTTCAGTAAGATCGCCAGGCATTCTTGCAAAGTCCAATGAGTATAGTAGGCCCAGCCTGCTCAACATTTCCTCATAAAGGGAGATGGTGGCATTGCGACATGTCACTGTACGAATAATCCAGAGGCCCAGGCTAATGCTTGGGGAATATGGGTTAAACTCCCACCACGCCAGCTGGAGAAATTTTAATTCAATCAAGTAAAAAAATCTGCGATCGAAAGCTAGTCTTAGTAACGGTGCCCGTGAATCGATCATAGAATGTAGTAAAAACCCATCTGAGTATTGTGCATAGTTTTGGTCCCCTGATTTGAGGAACGATGTAGTGGCATTGGAGGCAGTTCAGAGGAGGTTCACTAGATTGATTCCAGAGATGAGGGGTTTTTCGTATGAGGAGATATTGAGCAGTTTAGGCCTCCCTATAATGAGGGGAGTTGAAATGGAGGTAAATAAAATGATAAATGGTACGGATAAAGTAGACATGGAGCGGACGCTTACTCTTGTGGAACATTCTAGAACGTGAAGTCATAGTCTCAGGGTAAGAGGTAGCAAATTTAAAACACAGAGGAGGAGAAACTACTTTTCCCAAAGGACTGTGAATCTGCGGAATTGGCTAACCCAGAGTGCGGTGGATGCTGGGACAGTGAGCAAATTTGAGGAGCGAGGTAGATTTTTAATTTTCTAATGGGTTAAAGGCTTATGGAGAACTGGCAGGACGGTGGAGTTGAGGCCCGGATGAGATCAGCCATGATCGTAACGAATGGAATGATCGAGGGGCTAAATTGCCTGCTCCATATATCTTATGTTCCAAGAAATAACTATTCTGCCTAATCCCACCTTCCAGCTCTTGGTCTGTCGCCCTGTAGGTAACAACACCTGCAGACTCCATATTCCCCAAGCATTGGTCAATAAAGGATCAGGGATTATAGGGAGAAGGCAGGAGAATGGGGATGAGGAACACATCAGCCATGATCGGATGACTCAATGGGCCGAATGTCCTAATTCTGCTCCTATATCTTATGGTTCACATGTTCAGTAAAGTTTACCTGGTCTGACCTACATGTGACTCCAGACCCACAGCAATGTGGTTACTTCAACTAGCCCCCGAAACGGCTGAGCAAGTCACTCAATTCAAGGGCACTTGGGAACGGACAACAAATTCCAGCCTTTGCAGTGACTCCCATATTCAAAGAATGAATTTTAAAACCCTTTCATCCTAGCAATCAGCCAAGTGAACCTTCTTGGAACTGCTTCCAATTCAGGTCTACGCTTCCTTAAATTAGGAGACAAAAACTAGCTTGTCCTCAGAGACCAAAATCAATGGAGGTGGCAAAGAAAATCCGCTGGTTTCGATGAAGGACAGTCACAAGTTAAAAATCAACTCCCGCCTCATCTCCCGATCATGGTGACCTCGTCAAAGGAGATGGAAACAAAAGGACCTCAATGAACCTTCAGAATCGCCCAACTCACAAAGCAGCATCTTCGCTGTGGAGTGACATTCTCGGTAAAATACAAGATTCGCTTTGAAACTTTTAACAGCAGCAGTTTTGTATCTAATTCTGGCCTCTGGGGCAGCTCCATTTTGCTCCACCACTGGTGGCTGGGCCTCATTGGACTCAACCTCCGGAATTATTTTCCTAACCCTCTCAGTCTCTCTCGCTCACTTCCATCCTTCAGTACATTCCTTAAACCCTTCCTCTTGACCAACTTTTGAACATCTGATGGGCCGCAACTTTCTCAGAGTGGCAATCAGCAGTGGAACCCGCTCCCATTCAGAGTGCCCTGAGGTAACCCCTCCTTCCTGACTCAGGCCGGGTGAGATGCCAGCAGCAGAGTTTCCTCGAACTCCTTCAAAGTAACTACCAGTGTGACACTGACAATCATCTGAAGTTAGCGAGTCGCTTTATCGGATGGGTCCCAGCACAGCGGGGATACCCAGGGGAAGCTCGTGCTTAGAGACAATTGCTGGGTAAATCTTTAGCTGGGAATTTCTGAGAGAATTTCTCCAGGACATCTTTCGGGTACCCCCCTGCCCCAGATCCAACATTAGCGAGCCAGGATGTTATGGGCCCCAATATCTCCTTTGGCTCAGAGCTTCGTTTTATAGTGCTTCTGTTAATGAAACATCCCAGTGTGTTTACGTTAAAAACCCAAGATAAGTTGACATTCTCTCTGTCACAAGTGTAATGGCTTATTTATTTATTTATAATAAATAAATTTAGAGTAGCCAATTAATTTTATCCAATTAAGGGGCAATTTAGCCTGGCCAATCTACCTACCCTGCACATCTTTGGGTTGTGGGGGTGAGACCCACACAAACAAGGGGAGAATGTGCAAACTCCACACGGACAGTGACCCAGAGCCGGGATCGATTATTCTTTGATTGTAAAATTACATCACTTTGTACAGTCAAATTATGTAACGGGCTTGGGTCACTGTGGGGAGTTTGCACTTTCTCCCAGTGTCTGCGTGGGTTTCCTCCGGGTGCTCCGGTTTCCTCCCACACCCCACAAAGATGTGCTGGTTTGGTGGATTGGCCATGATAAATTGCCCCTTGGGTGTCCAAAAGGTTGGGTGGGGGATTGGATCTGGGTGGGGTGCTCTTCCAAAGTGGTGTGCCTTGTGTTGCCCTATTATGTATTTTCTTTTCATGTACCAAGTGGTCGGTTTGAACTGCACGCAGAAAAATACTTTTCACTGTACTTCTGTACACGCGACAATAAACAAATCCAAAGGGTCGGTGCCAACTTGATGGGCCGATTGGCCGCCTTCCGCATTGTAGGGATTCTATTCTGATTAACACATGAATGGGGAATTATGGGTGGTGGGATCTTGGCCAAGTAATAAAGAATCCACCACAGAATAACAAAGCAGTCAGATAGGAACCTCTCTCTCTCCGGTTGGACAATTGCCAAAGAAAAATAACTTTTGCACGTGATTCTGGGCATCAGGGAAACACTAGAATTGTTAAAATCTTTCTCTGTTTAAATCATGAAACAAAGCATTAATTAAACCACAGAATCAGCTGTCGGATTTTATAAACACTTCACATAAAAGGCAAAGCGTCAGAATAATTGGTTCCAAAGCAGCCTTTAGTTTTTGCCCCGCACCCCCACCATGTTTCTAATATAAATAGACACATTGTTCAGCAGTAATGAACTCAAAAACAACGCTTTTCAACAGAAGTCTAGTTTGGCAGCAAATAACAGGTCACAGAAAATCACGTGGGGCCTTTTGTTCATTTGCACAAATATGTCATGAGCAAGTAATTATGTTGTCACAAAGATTCTTTCTTCACAATCAGTCCATTTAATTTACCATACTTGGTTTGGAGAAACACAGGCATTAAACCAAGATCGCCAGGAGCAATAAACTTCCTGGGCAGCTGCTATTGTTTTAACTTTTGAAAGCTGCCATGTGTTACCGTTTATGAGGAATTACGGGTAGAAATTCAGCTGTTTTATGGGTAAAAAGGGATCGCTCGCTGGAGGCCACAGAAGATGGCCGTGGGTAAGTTTATTTTTAAACTTGGCCCTAACCGGGTGGGTGGTGGGTGTCAGTAGAGCCACTCTGGTCTCAGAGACCAATGCCAGCCTACACCTGCGACCACCCCCCTCTCCACTTGCCCCCGCCTCTCACCTGCATCTCCAGAACAGTCCAGGATAGGTTATTTTCCTGAGCTAGTTTGAGACAGGCTTCGAACTGAGAACATCAGGCAGGTCAGCCCATCAGACAAAAACAGCCATCAGCAAGGACAACAACTGTACTGATGAGGATCAGTAAAGTGTGGAGGGGGGGGGGGGGGGGGACCTCCCAATCAGTGATGGTGGAGACAGTATTATTTTGATTTTGCAAGCGTGAATAAATATTCAGAGCACTAAATATGTGGCATATTCCCCAGGGTGAGCGAGGGGAATATTTTTGTTAAACTTGATGTAACACAGAATCTGTTTAAATGTGAATAACGACGTGATATTTCTTCAGCAAGATTGGTTCAGTACATTGCCTTTCAGGAAAAGAGTCATCAATGGACGGATGTATAAGGTTTAAACTAAAAACATGTAACCAACATCGGCACTGGACTGCTCAAGTTGCAGTTTGGTCACAGAGGGAATTCTAGGGTTAAATTAAGGGTTAATTTGTATCGGAGGTCGAGTCTTTCTTTAAATTAGTAATTAACTGAAAGTTGCTCTTTTTGTTGGAAGATTTAAGTTCAGCTTTTAAACAGAGTCGTAAATAGAGTCGATCCAGGTTCTGCCTGAAGATGTAACTGGTTAATTAGATAACTGGATTAAACAAGCTGCCAGAGGATAGATTCAGTGGAGTATAGTTTATATTAAAGTGCTGCATTGTGTCGGCACTGCAGTGTGTTAGAGAGGGAGATGGACCCAGGGGCTCCTGCACTACCTGCCGTGCTTTTGCTCGGTCTGGCGGTTATCCATGAAAATCTCATCCTTGCGGATGCTTCAGTGACTCCAGTCACAGCTCCAGCTTTGAAATACAGATAGAGTAGCTGCAGACACAGCTGCACACGTGGTGACTGACACTGCAAGCGTCCCGGACTCCCCAATTCCACGTGGCCAAGCTGCCCTGCCATGACTTGCCCCTAAACAACTCCCTTTACTTTTACTTCCTCTCGGGTATGTTAAGGACAGTAGATATATTCAGCAGATCCTACTTGCCAAGTCTGCCATTCTTCTTTTGAGCTCCATCAGTCACCAAACTCTTACATCTTATAGGCACTCTCCACAATCTGGGTGGAGCCAAGAGGCGAAAATCATCGGAGTTGTCTATCGGCCTCCAAACATTAGTGGTAAGATAGGGGATGGCATGAAACAGGAAATTAGAGATGCTTGTAACAAGGGTGCGACATTCTCAGGAGTGACTTTAATCTACATATAGACTGGGCAAATCAACTTAACAATACTGCGATGGATAAATTCCTGAAGTGTGTACAAGATTTTTTTTTTTGAAAAGACCAGGACATCAAGGAACCAAACTAGGGAACAAGCTATCCTAGATTTGGCATTATGCAATGAGAAGGGTATAATTAATAATTTTGTTGGGCAGATCCTTCAGAAAATAGTGACCATAACACTGGGATCCTCAATGTAAACAAGGAAACTATGAAGGAATGAGGTGTGAGTTGGCCAAGATAGATTGGGGAACTTCATTAAAAGGATGGTGGATAGACAATGGCTAACGTAAGGAGTAAATGCATGCATTCCAACAGTTATACATTGCTTTCTGACACGAAAATCAATAAAAGATGCCCAACCACGGCTTACAAAATAAATTAAGGATCGCATCAGATCCAACGAGGAGTCATAAAAAGTTGCCGGAGGATTGGGAAAATCTTGGAATTTAGCAAAGGAGGACCAAGAGGTTGATTCAAAGGGGAAAGCAGAGTAGGAGGTAGACTTGCAAGTAGCGTAAAAGTAGTCTGTAAAAGCTGCTATGGGATATGAAAAAAAAGAAAAAGATTAGTGAAGATAAATGTAGGTCCTTGGAATCTGAAACAGGAGAATTTATAATAGAGAACAAGGAAATGGCAGAGCAATGAAACAACTTTAGTTCGGTCTACACAGAGGATAACTTCCCAGAAATGCTAGGGAACCAAAGGTCTCGTTAAAAAAGGAGGAATTGGAGCAAATTAGTATTAATACTAAAATAGTACTGGAGAAATTAATGGGACTGAAAGCCGATAAACCCCCAGGGCCAGATAATCTACATCCCAGGGTGGTAAAGGAGGTGGCCATGGAAATAGTAGATATGTTGGTCATTCAAAATTCTGTCGCTTCTGGAACAGTCCTGGCAGATTGAAGTGTGGCAATTGTATCCCTGCTATTTCAAAAAAGGTGGGAGAAAACGAGTAATTACAAACTAGTTAGCCTAACAATCAGAAGTAGGGAAAATGTTAGTATTTTATAAAGGATGCGAGAACAGGGTAATTTCAAATGGGCTTGGACAATTTCAAATGGGCTTGGACAAAGTCAATATGGATTTCTGAAAGGGAAATAAATGTTTGACAAACCTACTGGAGTTTTGTTTGAGGATGTAACGGGTAGAATAGATAATGGTGAACCAGTGGATGCGATGTATTTGGATTTTCAGAAAGCTTTTGATAAAGTCACCTCATAATAGGTAAGTATGCAAAATTAAAGCACATGGGATTGGGGGTAATATATTTGCAAGGATTGAGAATTGGTTCGCAACAGTGGGAATAAAGTTTTTTAAAAAATTATAAATTTAGAGTTCCAATTCATTTTTTTTCCCAATTAAGGGGCCAATTACCTACCCTACACATCTTTGGGTTGCGGGGGCAAAACCCACACAAACGCGGGGAGAATGTGCAGATTCCACACGGACAGTGGTCCAGAGCCGGGATTGAACCTGGGACTTTGGCACCGTGAGACAGCAATGCTAACTACTGCGCCACCGTGCTGCTCATAAAAGGGGTCTTTTTCAAAGTGGCAGGCAGTGACCAGTAGGATCCTACAGGGATCAGTGCTGGGGTATCAGTTCTGGACCCCCAGCTATTTACAATGATTTGGATGAGGGAACAAAATATAATATTTCCAAATTTGCCGACGACACAAAACTTAGTGGGAATGAGAGTGGTGAGGAGGATGCTAAGAAACCTCATGGTGATTTGGACAAGTTGAGTGAGTGGGCAAATACATGGCAGATGCAGTATAACGTGGATAAGTGTGAAGTTATCCAGGATAGAAAAACAGAATGGCAGAATATTATTAAATGGGTGATAGATTGGGAAATGGGAATGTGCACCAGTCACCGAAAGCAAGCATGAAGGTACAGCAAGCAGTTAGGAAGGCAAATGTATGTTGGTCTTCATTTCAAGAAGACTCTAGTACAGGAGCAAGGATGTCTTATTGCAGCTGTACAGGGCCTGGGCGAGACCACACTTGGAGTACTGTGGGCAGTTTTGGTCTCCTTATGCAAAAAAGGATAGAAGTGTCATATATAGGGAGTGCAACAAACATCCACCAGACTGATTCCTGGAATGACTGGATTCATAAGGAGAGATTGGGTCAACTGGGCCTGGATTCACTGGCATTTAGAGGAATGAGTGGATGTCATTGAAACGTATAAAATTCTGACAGGACTTGACAGGGTGGATTCAGGTTAGAAAAGGGATAGTCTCAGGATAGGAGGATGAGATTCGGGATGGTGATGAGGAGAAACCGCTTCACTCAAACTGTGGAATTCTCTACCGTAAGGTTGTGGAGGCCAAGTCACTGAATATATTAAAGAAGGAAATAGATAGATTTATAGACTCTTGTGTGTCCCATGGTCTGGGGAGAGCACAGGAGTACGGCGTTAAATCAAGGATCAGCTATGATCACAGAATGGTGCAGGGTCTCTCGGGGTGAAATGGCCTCCTCCTGCTTCTATTTTCCTTTGATGCTGGAATAACGAAATCAGTTATTTGCCTGTTGACTCACAAAATATATACCAATTCCCAGCATTTCTGGTTTGCCAGATTATTCCTGGGATGGCGGGACTGACGTACGAGGAGAGATTGAGTCGGTTAGGATTGTATTCTCTGGAGGTCAGAAGAATGAGGGGGGATGTCATAGAAACCTATAAAGTTCTGACTGGACAGGGTAGATGCAGGAAGGATGTTCCCGATGGTGGGGGGGGACTGGACAGGGTAGATGCAGGAAGGATGTTCCCGATGGTGGGGGGGGACTGGACAGGGTAGATGCAGGAAGGATGTTCCCGATGGTGGGGGGGACTGGACAGGGTAGATGCAGGAAGGATGTTCCCGATGGTGGGGGTGTCCAGAACCAGGGGTCACAGTCTGAAGATACGGGGTAGACCATTTGGGACAGAGAGGAGGAGAAATATCTTCACCCAGAGAGTAATGAGCCAGTGGATATGGGGGAAAGCAGGATTAGGCTACTGAATTGGATGATCAGCCATGATCATAATGAAAGGCGGAGCAGGCTCAAAGGGCCTCCTCCTGCTCCTATTTTCTCTGTTTCTATATAGCACACAAGGTTGATTGAGGAGTTAGCCATTCAGCCCATTGAGCTGATCTACTTCAATGCCTTTTATCCACACTATCCCCATATCCCTTTGTCATTAGTATTTAGAAATTTGTCATTCTCGGCTTTGAACGTACTCAATGACTAGGCTTCCACCGCCCTCTGGGGTACAGAATACTAAAGATTCACAGTCCTCGGAGCAAAAGGAATCCTCTTCTTCTTGGTCCCAAGCATCTTATTTTGAAATTGTCTCCTAGTTCTAGAGTCCCCAAACCGAGGGAAACCTCTGACCTACACGTGCCCCATTCTGTCCCTCAAGTATTTTTCCCATATCACACCTCATTCTTTGATACTCTAGAGAATACGGACGCATTCTCTCTTCACGCCATCCCGCAAACAAGCCCATTGCAGCCCCTCTCTGGGAATAATATCCTTCCGAAGGCAAGGGAACCAAAATGGCACACAATACTCCAGGTATGGTCCAACCAAGGTTCTATACGATTGAAGTAAGGTGCTACTCCTGTACTTAAATCCGCTTGTGGCAAAAGGCAACATACCATTGGCCTTCTGAGTTGCTACATCTACAAGTTGGCTTTCAGGGACTTATTGATGAGGACACCCAGATCCCTTTGTACGTTCTAGAAATACTCTGCACATCTGTTCCTCCTACCCAAGTGGATTATCTCACATTTTCCACATTATATTCTATCGGCCATGTTTTGCCCACTCACTGTCCAAATCCCCTTGAAGTGACTTTGCATCTTCCTCACAACACACATTCCCACCTAACTTTGTCTTCCACAAACTTGGAAATCTTACATTTGGTCCCTGCATCAAATTGATATATACATTTAACATGAGACTTAATTTTGCTAACCAACCTCCTGTGGGAGATTTTATTGAAAGCCTTCTGACAGTCCAAGTACATGTCCACGCACTCCCCTTTATCAATTCGATTAGTAACATCCTCACAAAAATTCCAACAGGTTCGTCAATCATGATTACCCAAGTGTCCATTTATCATATTGTTACAACATATTCTAGCATTTTCCACACGACTGATGGGAGGCTAATAAGTCTGTAGTTCCATTTCCTACCAACCTCCTCCTTAAGAGGTGGAGTTACCTGCTGCCTTCCAATCTGCAGAAATCATTGCAGAAATCATTCCAGAATCTTGGAAGATGATCCCCAATGCATCCAGTATTTCCACAGTTACCTCTTTCAACACAGCATCAGGTCCCGACGTCCTCACTCCCGTTAATTTCTCCAAGACAACCATTTTACAAATACAAATTTCATTCAACTCCTCATTCTGTCTGGTCCATTGTATCTCCTTCAGTGAAGGCAGGCACAAAGTAATCAGTTAACGTCGCTGCCATTTATTCTCCTTACTCTTCCTGTATTGGACCTACATTTGTCTTAAGACAAACTTTTCCTTTTGAAATACTGTTAGTTTTATAGAGTTAGTTTTTGGGTTTTTTTGCTAGTTTACATTCATATTCTATACTTCCTTTCTTTATCGGTTTCTTGGTCTTCCTTTGCTGTATCCTTAAAAATCTCCCAATTCTGAGGTTTACTACTATTTCTGGCACCTTTATAGGTCTTATCTTGTACAATCCTGAACTTCCTTTGTCAGCTACGGTTGACTGACTTCTCTTCAGACTTCAATTCTGTGAATTTGAGTCGGATTAAAAGTGCAGAATGGCAACACCAAAAGGTTTTTAACAATCCACAATGGCCACAGGAAATAGGAGCAAGATTGGACCATTTGGCCCTCTGAGCCTATCCTTCCATTCAAGAAGATCAAAGCTGGACTTCTCCCTCAACTCCACTTGTGTGCAGTCTCCCCATATCCCCGAGTATCCATAAATCAATGGATCTCAGACTGGGATATATCAATCTCGAGCAGTCCATAGCGATCAGGGAAAGGGAATTTCAAAGATTTACATTCCTTGGGTGATGAGATTTATTTTCCAACTCAGTCCTTCATGACTGCCCCTTATTTTGATCCCAAGTTCTCGTCCTATCAAGCCCTCAAAATAATTGTGCATTGTTCAGTGAGATTAGCTTTCATTTTTCTAAACTCATCAGCCTACACAGCTCAACCTGAGCTCAGAAATCTGTCAAGTGAACCTTTGATGCCTTCCCTCTAGCAGGCAAGAAGATAAGAGAGCCTAACCAAAGTCCTACACAATTGTAGTAAGACTAACGTTTCTACTTCAATCCCTTTGAAATAAAAGGTGAACATACCACATGCTTTCCTAACTGACTGTGTCACAGTCCTAAAGAGTCAAAGCAGTAATTCAGCACGGGGGTCTCAGGAATTGCTCCGAGTATAATGTGACGCTATGTCTCAGACTGTGTCGCCGATTTCGAACACTCGGTTATTGTATTTGAAAGGCCTCAGGAATCGAAAATTAATTATCCCTATACTGCCAAGGCAGAAATAACAGACCAGAGTGAAATGCTTCACATCCAATAGTGACAACTTTTAAGGGCATCATGAGCAAGGAAAACTGAATATTCCCACACAGTGATGTCACCAGACACTGAGAAAGGTGTCCCCTGTTCGAAATATTCAACTATTCATCATGTCAATTGATGAGAACACCCACACCCTCCTCTCATTCAGGAGGACTTCAACAGATGTTGGGTTGTGAATCCTCAAAGACTGGCCTGGAATCTCCCGGAAGTGAAGATTAACCTCCAGGATACTGCTCTGACCCGTCGGCACAATCAATACTGTTTATTCAAATTTTTATTAGTGGTGGTGGGAATATGGTGGGTTGGGGACAGAGGGAGGAGGACGGTGTTAGATGGAGGTGGAGGGGTCAGGTGAAGGATATGCTCAGAGTTGGCAACCGTACCCAGTGCTAACATTCAGCAAACCAATTATAATGCTCCATTCATCATCCCGGTCATCTGCAAAGGTTGGTAACCAGCTTCCAACACAACAAGCAGCACCATGCGTGTCAAACCATCTTATCAAACTTGGTGGTTCCCACTTCCAGCTTTGTATCCAGAGTAAGAAGTGCTGTTGAAGGTAGAGACAAACAAGTAATGGTGGCTGCCTTCGACCGGCTGACTGTGATTGCTTCACCTTCTCCTTTTGGAGCTTCCTCAAGCCTTTAAATGGACAGCCAGAACCCTCATCCGTGTAAATACAGAGAGAGACACTGGTTGAATGATGCCACATAGACTTTGGTCATAGCCGACAACACAATAGACCCACTATTGTGCGTTTCCTCATCGATATTGTGGAAGATCTCCCACCGATTTAAACAGATCGTGACTCAATGCTGAGTCCAGCTGGGGTATAAACACCATCTTAAATTAGATACCTGAGCCACTTGCAAGGGAGCAGGGAAAATATTCAAAAGTGTTCTATTTAATGGTACAAGTATTTTAACAAGGGCATGTTTCTAATTTCACAATTTCCTTCTCGACTATCCTGTATTAAATGGCACGTCAATACGAGATATCCATCAAAGCCTTTTATTATCAGGACAGTTCGCAAGAAATACCAACAGTAAAGGAAACAACAATTTGTACTGCATGAGAAGAGAGTGCTGATTGGGTGGCAAGAGAGGTACAAACATTGTCATGGGGAAATGAACCAGGAAATGGCTCTTCCTCATACTTTTGTTTAGCTGAAAAATTTGTTTAGCTGAAAAAAGGTGCAATGAGTGGACCTGCTCCTTCTGTCTGCAAAGGACAGGGCCCAGTCTATGAATATATGTAGCTTCTAGCATGCATAAAAGTGAGCCACGTGAACCTGATGGATAATCTAAAATTGGTTTTCGGTGTAATTATTAACACATCAGGATTGTTTAAATGTTGTCTAATCATCGAATTACATCTAATGTTGGACACATGTTTTGAGTTTTGCAACCATAGGCTGGTTGGGTATGGTCAGTACTTTGCCTGTTAGAACAGCTGAAGGGGGGGGGGGGGGCGGCACAGTGGTTAGCATTGCTGCCTACGGCGTTGAGGACCTGGGTTCGAATCCCGGCCCTGGGTCACTGTCCGTGTGGAGTTTGCACATTCTCCCCATGTCTGCGTGGGTTTCACTCCCACAACCCAAAGATGTGCAGGGTAGGTGGATTGGCCACACTAAAATGCCCCTTAATTGGAAAAAAAATAATAATTGGGTACTCTAAATTTATTTTTTAAAAAACAGCTGAAGGGACAGGTCGTTTAATGCATCCCAGCAGCTGTTGACTCGACCAGAGCCCACTTGCCAACACTTATGTAACATAAATTGTTGTTCCCTTTACAACTGGTATTCTTGCGAACTGTTCTGATGAATGCAAAATTAAAAGCTTCAACAATATATCTTTTTTTCAGCAATTCTCTTTAATATAAACAACTAGAAAATAATAAAACAGCCAATGCATCTTCTATGACACCAAATACAAATGAGACAGAGGTACAATGTTTCCAGGGATGCTGAATGTCAACATGCAGGATATTTGGGAAGATGTTTGATCCCCTTCACAGAAAGGGAATAAAGTGATTTTTACTTCAACCCAAATTTTAATACCATTTCCCTAGGGTGTTGCAGAAAGGTAAATAAATACGTTTCTACATGTCTCAAATTTACTTAATTGAACAAAGCTCTGTCTGTAATATGTGGAGTTGGCAAATGCAAATGAGGAGTGTGATTGAACGGCCTTGTTGCACCCAGCCTGATGACACGACAAGGCCATTAAATCCTGGAGAGAGGCCTCTCGCAAGATTTGCAACGCTCTGAACGCTCGTTGGATCTCGCGAGACATCCTGATCTGGATGTCACATGTGGTGGGCGCGATCCAGATTAACATACATAAGTGAGCCATTCAGCTCATTCGCTGCCCGATACGCCGGAGGCCCAGGAATGCCCGCACCTGGAAGAGCTCGCCAGGACACCGTTTAGCACGGTTCCACACGAATATAGACCAGGCATAACGGCACCGGATATCTCGGCTCTGGGCAGGGTGGTACCCTGTCACCCAGGCATATTGGCACTGCCACCCAGGCGCTGGCAGAGTTGGGAGGGGGGGGACCCATAGGCCATGTTGGAGAGTCCGAGGGGGCGGGTCAGAGATCGGGGATCGCTTCCCGAATTGACGAGCTGAGCTCATCAGGAAGTGAGGCAAGATCAAAGCCAAAAAGTGTCCTGTTTGAGAGCGGGGTCATTCTCGGTGCTGCAGGTGCGGAGAAACACCCAGCTATACATACACAAAACAGGACTAGGTGTTAAACGGCACTCGAGGAGTGGATTTTGGGAGAATGTTCTGTCGGTGAGTTGCTGGTGCACGGAATATTTTGCTATAACTCTGGCAGTGACTATTTAAAGCAATGGGGAGAAGTCTACAAGAGCAAGAATGTTTAAATTGCTTCGAATAAAACCCTTTTGCTGGTAACCGAGAACAATTGGAACAAAAAGACTGGTATGGTTTAATATTTTGCAAATGCAAATGGCCTACTCAGGTGTTTATATAAGCAACTGCTCCGCTCCCCCTTCACTGTTTCAGCCCCAGGAGGATTGACAATAATGGACCAGGCGGACATTGGAAAGGTGCTTGGGGAGATGTTAGCTTAATTGTAAGGAAGGTGGGGAAACCAGAGAAAAGCCTTTTGAAAAAACAAACATTTAAATCAAGCATTAGTGACCTACTAAACAGAGACGCAACAAAGGTGGGCTTCTCCAGGAGGGCTCTGCCCAACGCCTGGCTTTGAGCTCATTGTTTGACCCACAGCAGTTTGTGTCAGTCATGAGAATCTCAGTGTCATAGACAGTATGTGCTTTCTGTTAATGAAGTTATATATTCATGGATGGATTTAAATACTGCCAACAGCTGTGATATCTTTGAACATGCAATGGATTGTACCAATTCTACAAGCAAAAGTTAAAATTGATATGGCTAGGTATGTTTGTTCTATGCTCAAGATGGCAATTTGGAATTATGCAGGGTCTAGTTACATGAACAGTGCCAGCGTTTCTCAGGCACAGAGACGATGGTTATAGATAACAAGCCACATTTATCAGCAAGAAACATGAATTGGATTTCCTTGAATGTGCGCATGGTAACTAAGACTGGGTTAGTTATATTGGGGCAGGATTGGGAGCTCTGCTTTTACGGCTACTCTAGTTTGAGACAGGATATGCATTGGAGCATCAGCTTTCCAAAATAGGCATCGACTGCCCTGCCGCACAAAGAAATCCTCCAATCCAGCCTGCTTGTGCAGGTCAGCAACACTGCCATCTTTGTATTCCATATGGGCCACAAGCAAGGGGCTGGTTTAGCACAGTGGGCTAAACAGCTGGCTCGTAATGCAGAACAAGGTCAGCAGCGGTGGTTCAATTCCAGTAGCGACCTCCCCGAACAGGCGCCGGAATGTGGCGACTAGGGGCTTTTCACAGTAACTTCATTGAGGCCTACATGTGACAATAAGCGATTATTATTAATAAGTGCTGAACACAGGGTTAACTGGTAGTTCAGAATCTTAAAAAAGAACAATCACAGAGTCAAGTAATCATCACCCCCCCCCCCTCCCCAGGGTGCCTGCGAGTCCTTGGATTGTGGGGCACACTTACATTACCCACTACTCACTTAGTCATTCTTCATTTCTGTGTCTTGTCAAGTCTATTGAGCCATAAAAGGCAAGAGCTGATCCTAACGCTATATTCATGCTCGCGCATGCTTCAACGAGTGTAGCTGGCCAGGAAGCCCGTGTAATTATAATAAACTCCAGCACACAGGTGCAGAGGTCCATCTTGGGGCTCACGTCAGCTTGGAATCTGAAAACTCAGTACGGATTGGCCACCAAACCTGACTCTCTGCTGATCGAGACCCATTTTCCAATTGAGCCATCGGGGGGGGGGGGGGGGGGGGGGAGAGAGAATGTGGATCAAGGAATGACGGCTGTTTCAAAATAGTTTTACCATCACAGCCAAGACCCCAACAGTGGCCCAGATACTGGACCCAAACCCCCAGATACTGGACCCAAACCCCCAATATTTTAGTTTATTTTAAAGACTGGGCAGAAAGGATTCGCTCCAGGAGTGATTGCCTGAAGAAATAGGGATTTATTATTTTTAAACAAAACTTTGAGTACAATATTAAATAACTGCACACCAAAAGAGCTTACAATTTACATGTTAAATACTACTACTCAATTTTCCATTTAACACCAAGAAAAGCATACAGCTTTTAATCTATCTTAAAATTAGCAGGGGATAGGGTAATAACTGCTTTATAAAACAAATTTGGCTCTGGTTGGAACCCTTTCAGACTCCGGCTGAATACCTTCAAATAGCTGCTTTAACTGGGTTGTTTCAGCCTCTTCCTTGTATTTAGACAAGACTCCTCTGCTTTAAAATATTATTACTCTTTTTCTTTTTACTATACTACTTGGAAAAAAGTGTGGAGACCGAGTCAGGCAGACCTGAACTTAGCTCGTCTCTCTCAAAGCTCCTCCAAACTCACAGCCTCTTAGTCTTTCTGGGCTCTAACCAGCAATTACTGTAACTTCCCAAGCTAAAAAAAATGATCTTTGCAGGCTGCAAGAGCACATCAACTCCCCAGGGACCTCCCCAAGCAAACCATTATGCATTAGCCCAGACTGACAAACACATTCCGTCATTTTCACCTGGTGTTTCTCGGAAACAAACCAGAATCTTTTTTAAACCCAAGGGGCGGGATTCTCCCATCTCGCGGCAGAGCGTCCACGGCGTCGTAAACACCGTCGCGTTTTATGACGGCGTGAACGGGCCGCTGCCAGGAGTAATTCTGGCCCCTACAGGGGGCCAGCACGGCGCTGGAGCGGTTGCCGATCCCGGCGTGAACTGTGCGCCGCGGGATCTGCGCATGCTCAGTGGCACCAGCACCAACGCGCGCATGTGCAGTGGCCTCCTTCAACACGCCAGCCCCGACGCAACATGGCGCAGGGCTACAGGGGCCGGCACGTAGCAAAGGAGGCCCCCAGCCAGAGAGGCCGGCCCGCTGATTGGTGGGCGCCAATCACGGGCCAGGACACATCGGAGGCCCCCCCCTGGTGTCGGACCGCCCCCTCCCTCCCCACAGGCCGCCACCCGATCCTTCAACTCCAAGGACCGCCGGCTCAGAGCAGGTTAGAACGGCACCGGCGAGACTCGGTTCTTTTCTCACGGCCGGTCAATCGGTGGGCCTGCCGCATAGGGCGACCCGCGACCGGCGCCGCGCCAACCACGCCGATTCACCGCTCTGCGGAGAATCGCGTGCCGGCATCGGGGCGGCGTGGCCTAGTCGCGGGGATTGTCCGGCCCGACGCAGGGCTGGGAGAATACAGCTCATGATCACTGCAGAATGGAATTAACAAACACAGTCTAACCCCAGGCTTTTAAGCCTCATGTTGTCGCAATATTTAGACGCCAATTTTCCGAACACCTTCCAATCGTCACTGTAGCTTCAAGCAACATTAATTTCTAGGCTCTATTAACTGTTAGTTTGGATTCAGCTCCGAACACACTGACCCAGATAAAATTCATTCTGTTCGGCCAGCAATTCATTTTCACTTTAATGCCGTAAGTCTGCATTACTAGATTGTTATCAGAGTTTCATATTACTTGGGCACAATTCAGTCAGAGATTGCGAGTGTTCTTCATGGTTCATTCACACACTTGGCATGTGGAAGCATTTTTAAAGACAAATCTCGAAGGGCCAAAACTGTGCCTGTAGCCTGGTTACACCCATTAACTGTACAGTCATTTTCATCATTACAATGTTTTCAAAGAGATTGTGCATCAGCCCTCAGTCTTTCAAAATGGCCAAGGAAATGACAAAAGTAACTCTCAATGCTGAGCAGAGCCACCCAGCCTGGGGCACTGTTGTCCCAGCTCAGGATCATTAGCCAGCAATTTGTAGGACAGAGTAGAGGAGAGATTCGGTGGGGTACACTCCTCTCCCTGGTAAAATAGCAGATTGACAGGCACAGTGCTAGTTTCATGAGGAACGGTTTCTTGCTATGCTCCCGGATAGCCACATCATGGTGACCATGGAGCCACATCTCAGGACGGGACGGGGCCTTCAGGAAAGGGAGGGGAAATAAAAATCCACTCAATTCAGTCCACGTGTAAATCAGAATAAATGTGTCATACTCACATCTGGAGGTTACCGATGTTACTGAACGCATCCACACAGCCAGTTAGAATTCAATAGAAACTCCTGCTCTTGAACATCCTTCAGACAAATCCCTTAGTCTCTGCAACCTCGCCTGAGAAAGAATTAACATTGGATTACTGAACAACATATTTCAAACGTGGAAATGAATTTGAACTGATTGGTTACACAGAAGCGGTTACACAGGAGCACCCTCAATGGTGTCCATAGCTTAACGCCGATCTGTGGTTGACTGAGTTACGTCTGCTATCCTTAATCATCAAACTAAGTAAAAGTTTAACTCCCATGAGACAGTCCATTCCAGTATAGTGTAGACAGAAAAAACAACTCCGGGAGATAATTATTTACAGTAACTGAATAGAATCGTATTCAAGCACTTGTTCAAGTCCAATTGTTAGCTCTGATTTTAAAAAATGGTTCATCACAAAAGACAAATGGATTTGTTGTCCTGTTTGTAAAAGCGTGACGAACATTTTGTGCCATTGTTTAACTCAACCGGTGCTGGCACAGTTGCCATTGGATACCTGGACAATACAGGCAATCAAAGAGTCACCTAGATTACTGTAGAATTTACTGGCAGTTGTAGCACAATCGAGGTTTGGGCAGTGTAACGCCATTAATAATTTAAGAAGAAATGGGTACACCACAGTGCCATAATCCTAAAAAGTCACATTCGGAACAAACAAACAAACAAAAAAAACTGGACCTCTGGACTTTCAGTAATCAAAGTCAAATATCTGCCAGATACGTTTCCAAGGGAAAGGCTTTCGATATCCAGGCTCCTCTTTTCGGGATTAGGCCATTACATAACATTAAGCAGAGTTTAATCACTCATTTACAACAATTCCACCAGGAACAAAGCCTACATTCTTAGTATTTCCAGGGAAAAAAGGAGCATGAAATTACATAATAATCTTTGTCACAAGTAGGCTCTTACATTAACACTGCAATAAGTTACTGTGAAAATCCCCTAGTCGCCACACTCCAGCGCCTGTTCGGAGAATTCAGAATGCCCAATTCACCTAACAGCACGTCTTTCGGGACTTGTGGGAGGAAACCGGAGCTCCCGGAGGAAACCCACGCAGACACGGGGAGAACGCGCAGACAAGTGACCAAGCCGGGAATCGAACCTGGGTGCTGTGAAGCAACAGTGCTAACCACTGTGCTGCCCTACATTCACAACAACAACTTAGATCTATCGTGCCTTTCACACAATAAAAGTTTTCAAAAAGGTACTTGATTTTTTAAAAAACTCAGACAAAAAAGGTGACACATTGTCAAGAAGGACACATTAGGGCAGGTTATTAAACACTTTGACCGGTTTTAATGAGGGAGTTGAAGAAGCTTCGAATTTTCAGAGTTTTAGTACTGGTCGCGGTCATGATATCCACATCAGCATATCATGGTGCAATCACACACACACTGATGGACAGGCAGTTGGACCAACCAACACACACAACATCGTAGCCAATCACCAGTGAGAGCACACGCACTATAAAACAGGGAACACCACAGTTCCAGCTCATTCTACCAGGAGATAGCTCAGAGCACAGAGCTCACAGCGCGCCACTCAGACATACACCATGTGCTGAGTGCCTCACTAAGATAATGATGGGGCTGGGCCCACAGGTTAGCTGGTGAAGCACGAACCCAAGCCAGCAGTTAGTTGTTACCGTTGTTTAGACAATAAAACAGAGTTGTGCCATCTACAGCCGTGTTGGATCATTTGTGCATCAGAACACCCAGCACGACAGTCGCCAAGTCAGGGATCTCAAGAGCCCAGGATTGGAGGAGCGCAGATATGTTGGAGAGTTGTGGGGCTGGGTTACAGGAGTGTAGGGAGGGGTGATGCCTTGGAGGCATTTGTAAACAATTTTTTAAAAAATGATTGCTGGAGCAGGTAAAGTATCACTGGGGTGGGAGCTAGTGGGCCTTGATGCAGGTTAGGCCATGGGAAAGAGAGTTTTGGATGAGCTGAAGTTTATAGAGGGTGGAAAATGGGACGGCAGCCAGGAGAGCTTTGCAATAGTTTACACCATTATATGGGCCATTAAGTTGCAACTAGATAAAGCAGAGTGACCACAAGTCACAAAGTATCAAGGCAAGCATTAAATCATTATCAAAACTCAAACCTTTTTGTTATTGCTTTGCCACTGGGTGTGAAATCAGACTCTACAGTGCAATAATATAAAACACCCAATTGTACAGCAGCTACTGAATCGGACATCTACTCTGAACCAGCTAGCATTGAACTGGACTAACTACGTATCTGGCAAAGTCCAGCAGAACTTCAGATGTGCCTTACATTGTGAGAAAACATCCTGAAGGATAGTTTACAAATATTAAACAGTTTTATTTTACACTAATTACAGTTATACCAATAGTGAAAAGTCAAGTATTAAAAGTAATGGTCGGCACTGGCTTCCAAACATCAGACAGAATTCAACTTACCATCACCACCTAATCAGCCAGCACTATCGAACTGCTAACTACTCATGGGGTTTCCCGATGGTCTCTGTATGTGACCCCACCCCCTCAGTTCCATTACCCCAGGTGAGGTTTCACATCAGTAACACATGTTCCCAACGAGCACTTCTGCTTGCTGATGCATATTCACTCACATCCCACACCCAAGCACATTCTTTAGCCCTTCAAGTACATTGTGTACTGTGCCAGAATATCTATCCAATATGATGTTGCCCCAGCACATCCCCCCCCCCGACCTTTACACCAGTCAGATGACAGACAAGTGAACACCTCGCTCGTGCGCAGAAGGAATTTACCTCAAAATATTTTGTTCTTCATCATAAAGAAGTATCAATAAGTTTTTTTAACAACCCAGGAAAATATTCACTTTTATAAAGTATCTCTTTTGGCCAAGTGCTTTACTGATTAAATGTATTAATCACAACACATTTAATGACAAACGCACACTCACTGGAGCCAAAAGCCCTCATGTTCAATCGTACGGACGGATGGACGGGTGTGTGGCTGTGCTTAGATGAACCGGATTGTCACCAAACAGCATATGAGAGAGAAATCAGGCAGGGAAGAACACATGGGATCTCAGCCCCCACACCCCTCCAGCAAAGAACAAAAGATCAAAGAAAAGTACAGCACAGGAACAGGCCCTTCAGCCCTCCAAGCCTGCGCCAGCCAAGCTGCCCATCTAAACTAAAATCTTCTACACTTCCTGGGTTCGTATCCCTCTATTCCCGTCCTATTCATGTATTTGTCAAGATGCCCCTTAAATATCACTATCGTCCCCGCTTCCACCACCTCCTCCGGCAGCGGGTTCCAGGCACCCACTACCCTCTGTGTAAAAAAGCTCGCCTCATACATCTCCTCTAAACCTTGCCCCTCGCACCTTAAACCTTTGCCCCCTCGTAATTCACCCCTCTAACCTGGGAAAAAGACTGACTATCTGAAAATGCCCCTCATAATTTGTAGACCTCCATCAGGTCGCCCCTCAACCTCCGTTGTTCCAGTAAGAACAAACTGAGTTTATTCAACCTCATATGCCCTCCATACCAGGCAACATTCTGGTAAATCTCTTCTGCACCCTCTCTAAAGCCTCCACATCCTTCTGGTAGTGTGGCGACCAGAATTGAACACTATACTCCAAGTGTGGCCTAACTAAGGTTCTATACAGCTGCAACATGACTTGCCAATTCTTATACTCAATGCCCCGGCCAATTAAGGCAAGCATGCCGCCTGCCTTCTTGACTACCTTCTCCACCCGTGTTGCCCCTTTCAATGACCTGTGGACCTGTACACCTAGATCTCTCTGACTTTCAATACTCTTGAGGGTTCTACCATTCACTGTATATTCCCTACCTGCATTAGACCTTCCAAAATGAATTACCTCTCATTTGTCCGGATTAAACTCCATCTGCCATCTCTCCGCCCAAACCTCCAAATGATCTAAATCCTGCTGTATCCTCTGACAGTCCTCATTGCAATCCACAATTCCACCAACCTTTGTGTCATCTGCAAACTTACTAATCAGACCAGTTACATTTTCCTCCAAATCATTTATATATACTACAAACAGCAACAACACTAGTCACAGCCCTCCAATCAGAAAAGCAGTGAGGAAGACACGTGGGATTCGGATCCCCCCCCCAGGAGGAACACGCATAGGATTTTCCTACGCCAGGGGAGACATAACTGGGATAACACCCCCCCCCTCCCCCCCAAATATATTTAAAGTAAGACGTTTTACAACACCAGGTTAAAGTCCAACAGGTTTGTTTCAAATCACCAGCTTTCGGAGCACTGCTCCTTCCTCAGGTGAGGATAACAGGATTTACCCGAGGAAGGAGCAGTGCTCCGAAAGCTAGTGATTTGAAACAAACCTGTTGGACTTTAACTGGGGTTGTCAGACTTCTTACTGTGCTCACCCCAGTCCAACGCCGGAATCTCCACATCAATATATTTCAAAGGAATGGTCAGGTAATCAGGTGTTGTGCAAGATCCCCACTATCCTTCCTCTATGTACCAGGTCCAGGTGATCCCATAGACCCAGGTAGAGGCATCTGTCCCATCGACGAGCAGCAAAAGTAACCCCAGCACAGCAAGATACCACTCCGGATGTCACATCAAATAGGGTTAAGGAAAATCCCAAGGCTTCTTACACGTACATAAAAAGCAAGAGGGTAGCCAGGGAAAGGGTTGGCCCACTGAAGGATAGGCAAGGGAATCTATGCGTGGAGCCAGAGGAAATGGGCGAGGTACTAAATGAATACTTTGCATCAGTATTCACCAAAGAGAAGGAATTGGTAGATGTTGAGTCTGGAGAAGGGTGTGTAGATAGCCTGGGTCACATTGAGATCCAAAAAGACGAGGTGTTGGGCGTCTTAAAAAATATTAAGGTAGGTAAGTCCCCAGGGCCTGATGGGATCGACCCCAGAATACTGAAGGAGGCTGGAGAGGAAATTGCTGAGGCCTTGACAGAAATCTTTGGATCCTCACTGTCTTCAGGTGATGTCCCAGAAGACTGGAGAATAGCCAATGTTGTTCCTCTGTTTAAGAAGGGTAGCAAGGATAATCCCAGGAACTACAGGCCGGTGAGCCTTACTTCAGTGGTAGGGAAATTACTGGAGCGAATTCTTCGAGACAGGATCTATCCCATTTGGAAGCAAATGGACGTATTAGTGAGAGGCAGCACGGTTTTGTGAAGGGGAGGCCGTGTCTCACTAACTTGATAGAGTTTTTCAAGGAGGTCACTAAGATGATTGATGCAGGTAGGGCAGTAGATGTTGTCTATATGGACTTCAGTAAGGCCTTTGACAAGGTCCCTCATGGTAGACTAGTACAAAAGGTGAAGTCACACGGGATCAGGGGTGAGCTGGCAAGGCCATAGAAGGCAGAGAGTAGCAATGGAAGGATGCTTTTCTCATTGGAGGGCTGTGACCAGTGGTGTTCCACAGGGATCAGTGCTGGGACCTTTGCTCTTTGTAGTATATATAAATGATTTGGAGGAAAATGTAACTGGTCTGATTAGTAAGTTTGCAGATGACACAAAGGTTGGTGGAATTGCGGATAGCGATGAGGACTGTCAGAGGATACAGCAGGATTTAGGTTGTTTGGAGACTTGGGCGGAGAGATGGCAGATGGAGTTTAATCTGGACAAATGTGAGGTAATGCATTTTGGAAGGTCTAATGCAGGTAGGGAATATACAGTGAATGGTAGAACCCTCAAGAGTATTGAAAGTCAAAGAGATCTAGGAGTACAGGTCCACAGGTCATTGAAAGGGGCAACACAGGTGGAGAAGGTAGTCAAGAAGGCATACGGCATGCTTGCCTTCATTGGCCAGGGCATTGAGTATAAGAATTGGCAAGTCATGTTACAGCTGTATAGAACCTTAGTTAGGCCACACTTGGAGTATAGTGTTCAATTCTGGTCACCACACTACCAGAAGGATGTGGAGGCTTTAGAGAGGGTGCAGAAGAGATTTACCAGAATGTTGCCTGGTATGGAGGGCGTTAGCTATGAGGAGCGATTGAATAAACTCGGTTTGTTCTCACTGGAACGACGGAGGTTGAGGGGTGACCTGATAGAGGTCTACAAAATTATGAGGGGCATAGACAGAGTGGATAGTCAGAGGCTTTTCCCCAGGGTAGAGGGGTCAATTACTAGGGGGCATAGGTTTAAGGTGAGAGGGGCAAGGTTTAGAGTAGATGTACGAGGCAAGTTTTTTTACGCAGAGGGTAGTGGGTGCCTGGAACTCGCTACCGGAGGTGGTGGTGGAAGCAGGGACGATAGTGACGTTTAAGGGGCATCTTGACAAATACATGAATAGGGTGGGAATAGAAGGATACGGACCCAGGAAGTGTAGACGATTGTAGTTTAGTCGGGCAGCATGGTCGGCACGGGCTTGGAGGGCCGAAGGGCCTGTTCCTGTGCTGTACATTTCTTTGTTCTTTTTTGTTCTAAATCGCTATTCCCAAAATGCCGCATTTTCACTGCCCAGAAATGGTGGATTTGGCTCAAATGGAAAGGATCCTTCTGTGATTGGATCCTTCTGTGATTGGATCCTTCTGTGATTGGATCCTTCTGTGATTGGATCCTTCTGTGATTGGATCCTTCTGTGATTGGATCCTTCTGTGATTGGATCCTTCTGTGATTGGATCCTTCTGTGATTGGATCCTTCTGTGATTGGATCCTTCTGTGACGTGACCCAGCCACTGGAATCACAACATTCTCCTTCCCATTTCTTTCCAAGTTTCAGGTGCTGTTCATGCTGCCTGCAGTCGATCTTGTAAATTGGTTATTTCCCTTCATCATCCCAGAGCCAAGGGAAGGCAGAAATAAAGGCAAAACCAACCACAATTCTTGCTCCTGAATGCTCACCGGTGACCTGGCTAGGAAGCACTGGGCTAATGCGTTGGTTCAAACTCCGCTATTGGATAATCTCCCGGTGAGACATGGCTGCCCATTTTAATGCCAAGGCAAGAGAGGTGAAGCAGGAGACAGATAACAGCTGGCACAATACCAGTGTTACCAATTTAAACATGATCATCCTTGGCTGTGCGAACAGCATTAGCGGAATGAGACACGGGGTCACATTTTTCGTAACTTGACATGAAGCGATGTAGAACAGGACTCGAGATTGGCAGAAGTTAACCCCCATTCCCCATCCCAAATCCAGAGGTCAGGACTAGTGGAAAGATGGTAGTAACCAGTGTTTCCCTGGTCTGGGGCCAGCTGAACCATCGAGATTCCCGGTTGCTCCCTCAGAGTGCCCAAAGCATGATGCCAGCATCCCTATTCAGTGGCCAAATGTTAAAGCCAAATGGCAGCAATTTCTTTCTTTTACAGCTTCGAACTCGACAATAACTCATCACGAGGAGGATTGGGGCATAAACTCCAGGAAAAGGACGTGGAAAATATAAAGACCTGTGCCCTCCGCCTTTCTGGGGAATCAGAGATTCGAGAATCATAGAATTGATACAACA
Source organism: Scyliorhinus torazame (assembly GCF_047496885.1). NCBI lineage: Eukaryota > Metazoa > Chordata > Chondrichthyes > Carcharhiniformes > Scyliorhinidae > Scyliorhinus > Scyliorhinus torazame. Next base: position 3,674,814 of record NC_092722.1, read on the forward strand.
CCAGAGGCAATACAGCCCGTCTGCCGCGCCCCCCCCCCCCCCCATGGAGGAACAATTCACCGAGTGTCACCCCACCTTCTCCTTGTATCCCTGCACATTCGTCCTTTTCAGATAATTATCCATTCCATTCCATTCTGAACGCCTCAATTGAACCCATCTCCGCCATGCACGTAGACAGAGAATTCCAGATCCTAACCACTATCACCCCCCATTGCTTCTTTTGCCAATAAACGTAAACCCTGGTTCTCTCGTTCTCAATCCTTGAGCCAGCGGGAATTTTTCTCCCCATCAAATCTCCTCTCAACCTTCTCTTCTCCGAGAGACAGTCCCAACTTTTCCTTGTCTTTGTATCCACCATGCATCCGTCACTGCTTTCGGCCATTAAGCTAATGCATGCAGAAAGATTACAAAGGTTTTTGCACAGCTTGGACACCCGCTATATTCCATCCTCTGCATCACCAACAGAGTGGCAGCCGAGTGTGCCATCTACAAGATGCACTGCAGCAACCCACGATGGCTCCCTAGGCAGCATCTTCCAAACCCACCATGCTACCCACCTAGCACCACCTGCAAGTTCCCCTCGAACCAACTTGCCATCCGAGTCTGGAATACATCATCTTTCATTTACTGCTGCTGGGTGGAAATCCCGGACCGTGCTCCCCATCAGCACAGTGGGTGTACCTACACCACATGGACTGCAGCGGTTCAGGAAGGCAGCTCACCACCACCACCACCTTCTCAAGGACAATAAATGCTGGCCTAGCCATGCCCATATCCCATGAACAACAAAAAAAGAGTGGTCATAGAAACCAGCGTGTAGAGATGGCCTACTTAAAAAACAAGACCTCAAAGAGCTTGGTAGGTGGAAAGAAAGTCACTGAAATTGCAGACAGCCCTGTACTGTTGGAATTCCTGCTCTACCTGGATCCTGCAAGATCAAAATACAAACTCCAGTCACAACGTCCTGCAGAACCAGGAACATGGAGTGGTTTGGGCACACCCACTCGCGTGATTTTCTGGTTTGAGGGAGAAATGTTGGTCTGAACTGCTCCGTTACTTTTCCAAGTAACTCCATGAAATCTTTCCTGATAACCTGACCAGGGAAACAAACTTGGATCATGATTAAAAAAAACTCCCAACATTTCATTGTCCCCTCCTAATGCACTGACGTGTCAGATCATGGTGCTCAAGTCCCGAAACGTTGATTTAACTCGCAATCTGCTGATTTAAAAGCATTTGCACCAACACAGGGCCAGATACACTCGGCCAACTGGAGTTTGGCTATAGCTTTCCGACAATGACTTTTCAGTCCTATGTTTTGCAATTCAACCTTGTGCAAATGATGTTCAGCGGGGCTCGGACTCGCAGTTATTTGCCTTCTTGTTTACCATGTAAACAACTCAAGACGTTGCATTTTCTAACCTCTCGTAAGGATGCCAGAGGAAGGCACCAAAAGTAGATCCACCAACAGTGATAACCCGAGACTAGAAGAGAACTCCAGCTGCCTATTCCTGCCCATCAGCCAAGATCAAAACAGGTATCATTTTTACAAATACTTGCACAGAATACAGGCAGGAACAGTTTTAAAAGTACACCTCAAGCAGAGGCCTATCATCAGAAAGTATGGTAAAAATTCATACATAAATTTGGTGGTTTCTCCATGGATTCAGAGTGTGCACTGTCTGATGTGTTGGGTGTTCTTGCGGAGGGTTGATGTTCTCCATACTTCAGGATGCCGGAACGCTGATTAGTTGCAGGTGGGTCTCAGAAGTGCTAGTATGCAACCACTCCTTGTACCATGATGTGTTGGGTGTTCTGGATCACAAACAGGTCGCCAACACTGGAAGTGGTGCAACTCTATTTTATTATAAGGTTAACTATATTAACATACTTGAACTGTGGGTAAATGCAATACCAGCTTTAACTGTTGACCCTTGCCTAGTCCTAACCAGGTGATGCACTCAGCACATGGTGAATGTCTGTGTTGCAGGCTGTGAGCTGTGCTCCGAGCTGGCTGCTACTAGAAAGAGCGGGAACTCTCCTGACCCCTGTCTTTATAGTGCGTGTGCTCTCACTGGTGATTGGCTGCGGTGTTGCGTATGCTGATTGGTCCCACTGCATGTCCATCAGTGTGTGTGTGTGTCTGCACCGTGATATACTGGTGTATATTATGACACTGTCAATAGCTTACTGCCTGAACAAGGTGTAGCTGCCAGGAGTTTGTCCTAATGCCATTTATTTAGCGAATGCAAAGTCCCTAAGCCAAGCAGCTTCACCGTTCCTGCTGTGGGGAGTGCGGATAGGCCTCCGCTGAGTGGGTGAATTGGACATTCTCCTATGATATAGTGGATAATTTGCTTTCCCCCAAAGCATTGGGGGGGTGGAGGGGGGGGGGGGGGGGGGGGGGAGGTAAACAGGAGCACAGGCTTGGGGCCCCCATCGCAACAGGAGCACAGGCTTGGGGCCCCCATCGCAACAGGAGCACAGGCTTGGGGCCCCCATCGCAACAGGAGCACAGGCTTGGGGCCCCCATCGCAACAGGAGCACAGGCTTGGGGCCCCCATCGCAACAGGAGCACAGGCTTGGGGCCCCCATCGCAACAGGAGCACAGGCTTGGGGCCCCCATCGCAACAGGAGCACAGGCTTGGGCCCCCATGGCAACAGGAGCACAGGCTTGGGCCCCCATCGCAACAGGAGCACAGGCTTGGGGCCCCATGGCAACAGGAGCACAGGCTTGCGGCCCCCATCGCAACAGGAGCACAGGCTTGCGGCCCCCATCGCAACAGGAGCACAGGCTTGGGCCCCCATGGCAACAGGAGCACAGGTTTGGGCCCCCATGGCAACAGGAGCACAGGTTTGGGCCCCCATGGCAACAGGAGCACAGGTTTGGGCCCCCATGGCAACAGGAGCACAGGTTTGGGCCCCATGGCAACAGGAGCACAGGCTTGGGCCCCATGGCAACAGGAGCACAGGCTTGGGCCCCCATCGCAACAGGAGCACAGGCTTGGGGCCCCATGGCAACAGGAGCACAGGTTTGGGCCCCCATGGCAACAGGAGCACAGGCTTGCGGCCCCCATCGCAACAGGAGCACAGGCTTGGGGCCCCCATCGCAACAGGAGCACAGGCTTGGGGCCCCCATCGCAACAGGAGCACAGGCTTGGGGCCCCCCATGGCAACAGGAGCACAGGCTTGGGCCCCCATGGCAACAGGAGCACAGGTTTGGGCCCCCATGGCAACAGGAGCACAGGTTTGGGCCCCCATGGCAACAGGAGCACAGGTTTGGGCCCCCATGGCAACAGGAGCACAGGTTTGGGCCCCATGGCAACAGGAGCACAGGCTTGGGCCCCATGGCAACAGGAGCACAGGCTTGGGCCCCCATCGCAACAGGAGCACAGGCTTGGGGCCCCATGGCAACAGGAGCACAGGTTTGGGCCCCCATGGCAACAGGAGCACAGGCTTGCGGCCCCCATCGCAACAGGAGCACAGGCTTGGGGCCCCCATCGCAACAGGAGCACAGGCTTGGGGCCCCCATCGCAACAGGAGCACAGGCTTGGGGCCCCCCATCGCAACAGGAGCACAGGCTTGGGGCCCCCATCGCAACAGGAGCACAGGCTTGGGGCCCCCATCGCAACAGGAGCACAGGCTTGGGGCCCCCATCGCAACAGGAGCACAGGCTTGGGGCCCCCATCGCAACAGGAGCACAGGCTTGGGGCCCCATCGCAACAGGAGCACCGGCTTGGGCCCCCATGGCAACAGGAGCACAGGCTTGGGCCCCCATGGCAACAGGAGCACAGGTTTGGGCCCCCATGGCAACAGGAGCACAGGCTTGGGGCCCCATGGCAACAGGAGCACAGGTTTGGGCCCCATGGCAACAGGAGCACAGGCTTGGGCCCCCATCGCAACAGGAGCACAGGCTTGGGGCCCCATGGCAACAGGAGCACAGGCTTGGGCCCCCATCGCAACAGGAGCACAGGCTTGGGGCCCCATGGCAACAGGAGCACAGGTTTGGGCCCCATCTCTGTGCAGCATTTCCTTCAAGTATGGCTCCTGATTGGGAGCAGAGGATGGGAGAAATTACCCAGATATTCCATTCTTTGCAAACAGCTGGTGCTGGGAAATGGCTGCAAAATAAACACAAACGCATGAGGAGAGTCTTTGCATACAAGTGACAGAGTAATTCCTCAACTGCCAAGCTCCTATCCGGCAGCTGAAGTGTGGATTCTGCAGGACAAGGAAGTCAGGCTGCTTGGCATTCCCAAATCCCCTGTGTGTGTACAGGACATGGCATTCCCAAATCCCCTGTGTGTGTACAGGACATGGCATTCCCAAATCCCGTGTGTGTACAGGACATGGCATTCCCAAATCCCGTGTGTGTACAGGACATGGCATTCCCAAATCCCGTGTGTGTACAGGACATGGCATTCCCAAATCCCTTCCTTGTGTACAGGACAATTTGCCAGCCTCCAGAGGAAATTCACTGGAATATCAAAATCCAAGCTATTGGTATCTCCTGCACAAGTGTAAAAGATACCGATGTTATACAATCTTAATGTGAATTATTTCAACACATCTGGATAGATTTCTCTGACAAGACAAAGTAACAGTTTGGACCGTTCTGTTTTGAACCTAATAAGCTCGGTCTGGAGCTCAAATGCTCTCTCAAGCTGCTGCAACTTTCCAATTCATTCCTACCCCAAGGCCATAATCAATCCTCATGTATTCATTCCCATTGTAACTTTTCAAATCAAATCAAAGGCGACCCTCATTTAGTCCAGTTCCAAATAACGAATAATCCCTTTCTCATGACGTAGCCCATCACGGGACCATCCCCTGGAGCTTTGTTACACTGGAGTAGACCTAGTGTTCCTGATTGAAGAATGCCACACAGCTTATTCTGACCTTTTGTAACGCTTCAATTCAACGTATATTCCCTCAGAGTATCAGCCAGAGGCTCAGTGGGCAGCACTTTTATCTCAGAATGTTGCAGGTTCAAGACCCACTTCAGGTGCAGGGCAGAACTTGGTGTCAACACGTTTGGAGAGCAGCACTGTTAGAACTGCCATCTTTCAGATGAAATGTTAAACTGAAGCTCCATATGACCTCTCAGTTGGAGATAAAAGATCCCATGACACAGTTTCAAAGAAGAGCAGGGGGAGAAGGAGGTAGATCTCCTTGGTGTCCTGGGGTCTGATATTTAATCCCTCAATGAAAAACCCTTATCCAACATCAGAATATTGCTGTGTGGGAGAGCTTGCTGTGCGTAAATTGGTTGCCATGTTTCCCATGTTGCCACCTTGATGGTGCTTCCAAAAAGAGGTTTATTGGCTGCTGGGGTTTCCCCATCTTATTTTACATCACGCTTTTCACAAGTCTTTGAAAAAAACAACAAAATGTGGACAATTGGATCAGTTTGTCCAATGAGGGGCAAATGTATTCAATAGCAGCTGGCGCAATCGAGGGTCATCTTTGCAACATTCTTTTGTCAACAGGAATCGGGACTGTTGTAGATCAATTGATAAGAGACCGTTCAGATTAGGCAACGCCCCCGTCACCACTGGACAATGTGACCTCTCGGATGACAGACGGTGAACGAGAAGATGATCTTATATTTATATCGTCTTGCAATTCTGATTGGCCTTGAATTCTGAAACTATGTTGTAAAAATGACCTGCAAGCTGAAAAACAAGTTGGATGGAGGCAGTGCTGAAACCCGCTTTGTGGAACACCTTCGGTCTGTCCGCAAGCAGGACCCAGACCTTCCTGTCGCTGCCATTTCAACTCACTGTCCTGCACTCGTGTCCACATATCTATCTTTGGCCTGCTGCAATGTTCCAGTGAAGCCCAGCGCAAGCTGGAGGGTCAGCACCTCCTCTTCCGATTGGGAACGTTACAGCTTTCCGGACAGAGTTCAAAAACTATAACCCCGGAATGCTCTCCATTTTTTAGTCGCAACATTTTTTCCCCCGCAGCCCCCCCCCCCCCCCTCCCACATGGCCATCTGTTAATTTTTCTTAATGTTTGCTTTCACAGAGTGCTGTTAATTTTGCGACCTCATAATAATAATATTTATAATAGTCTTTATTATCACAAGTAGGCTTACATTAACACTGCAATGAAGTTACTGTGAAAAGCCCCTAGTCACCACATTCCAGCACCTGTTCTGGTACCCAGAGGGAAGAAGGTCCAATTCACCGAACCTTTTTGCCACTATCACCACCTCCTTTAGTCTTGAACATTGACATTTACACAGCTGCTGTCTTGTGCCTGAAACAGCTTTGTTCCACCTCTCCCCGCTCACACCCATCACCGACCATCGATTTTACACCAGCCCTTCTTAAATAATAGAAAATCCATCACATTTCTCCCTCTTTACTTCTGAAGAAGACTTCATAGAACCACAGGAGGCCATTCAGCCCATCGGGTCTGCACCGACCCTCTGCAAGAGCAGCCCACCCACACCCAATCCCCGTAACCCCACCCAACCTGCACATTTTGAACTGTGGGAGGAAACCGGAGCACCTGGGGAGGAAACCCACGCAGACACGGGGAGAACGTGCAGACTCCGCACAGACAGTGACCCAAGGCCGGAATTGAATCCGGGTTACTAGCGCTGTGCGGCAGCAGTGCTAACCACGGTGCCGAGTCATATGGACTCAGTGCGGCTAACTCGCTCTTTCTCCACAGATACTGCCAGACCTGCTGAGTCTATCCAGCGTTTCCTATTTCAGCATCCGCAGTATTTTGTGTTTATTACACGTAGCAGCAAAATGGGGACAATACTGACAAAATCTGAGATTAAGGAGAATTATCCACTTCCTGTCATGTCCCAATCTTCCCTCAATATTCTTTAGGAAATGGGAATGTATCCTAGTTCTACATTCCAAATCTTACCAGTTGGAAAAATATTGCAACAAATACATCCTCTCTTCTTCAAACTGCTTGTTGCTATTGTTAGTGCGGAGGAAGGAGAAATGAAAAAGCAAGGACAGCCAATCAGATTCTTCCACATGGGCAATTTTCCAACCTTTGCACTCAGCGCGGAATCTAGGAAAGATTCAAATAGAGAGCAAGAACTCAGCTTTCCCATTTATATCCTATTCGCGACTCCTCAGAGACTGAAGCAATCCATGTCCAAATGCAGCAAGACCTGGACAATATCCAGGCTTGGGCTGGTGGTACGGTAGCAGAGTTAGCACTGTTGCTTCACAGTGCCAGGGACCCAGGTTCGATTCCTGGCTTGGGTCACGGTCTCTGCAGAGTCTGCATGTTCTCCTCGTGTCTGCGTGGGTTTCCTCCGGGTGCTCCGGTTTCCTCCCACAATCCCGAAAGACGTGCATGTTAGGTGAATTGGACATTCTGAATTCTCCCTCCGTGTACCCGAACAGGCCCCAGAATTGTGGCGACTAGGGGCTTTTCACAGTAACTTCATTGCAGTGTTAAGTAAGCCTACTTGTGACACTAATAAAGATTATTACAAATGGCAAGTAACATTCATGCCACACATCTCCTATAAGAGAGGATCTAACCATCGCCCCTTGACATTCAATGGCATTGCCATCACTGAATCCCCCACAGTCAACATCCGGAGGGGTTACCATTGATCAGAAACTGAACTGGACCCAGCCGTATAAATACTGTGGCTACAAGAGCAGGTCAGAGGCTGGGAATCCTACGGCGAGTAACTCCCCTCCTGACTCCCCCAAAGCCGGTCCACCATCTACAAGGCACAAGTCCGGAGTGTAATGGAATACTCTCCACTTGCCTGGGCGAGTGCAGCTCCAACAACACTCAAGAAGCTCAACACCATCCAGGACAAAGCAGCCTCTTGATCGGCACCCCATCCACAAATATTCAAACAGACAACCACTGACACACAGTGCCAGCCGTGTGCGCCATCTACAAGATGCACTGCAGTAACTCACCAAGGTTCCTCAGGCAGCACCTTCCCAACCCACAACCACTACCATCTAGAAGGACAAAAGCAGCAGATACCTGGGAACCCCACCGCCTGGAGGCTCCCCTCCAAGTCTCTCATCACCCCGACTTAGAAATATATCATCGTTCCTTCACTGTCTTTGGGTCAACATCCTGGAACTCCCTCCCTAACAGCACAGAGGGTGTACCTACACCACATGGACTGCAGCGGTTCAAGAAAGCAGCCCACCACCACCTACTGAAGGGCATGGAGGAATGGGTAATAAATGCTGGCCTGCCCACATCATGTAAATGAATTTTTAAAATATTTTTTTTAAAAAAGCTTTTTAAAACGGCATTGAATCCTGGCACTTCAAGACTTTGAAATGCTCATCATCCCGAGACGAAGGCAATTTGTGAAAACGAGTTACCCTCTGAATATATAGTGATGAAGAAAAAAAGCAGCTGTTAACTTTGCCAAAAAGTACAGTCGTGTGCACTGAAAATGAGCAATAAATGGGGGAATTTTCAGCAAGGCCAATATTTATCTTTATTCTTTTGATGCATTGACGCAAACTGCAGAGTGTTGGCAGTGCTGCATTTCCATCGTATTCTTTAGCACACACTGACATTTAAAATAAGGCAGGAATGTGAACATTTTTCTCCAAGTATCATTAACTCTTTTCCAGTTCTTATTTCAATGTTCAATGTGCAAGGCCTTGTACACTTCTGCGTTCAATGGACGCACGGACGCGCACACGCACACATCAGAATACCTTCACTTCTCGATAATCCGCCTCATGACGATCTTCTTGGAGAAGGAGAAGAACTGACCATCACCTTTTCCTGACCTCTTCATTCAGCCACAAACAAGACAAAGTGAAAAGTGACGCAGAATCAGGACGGCCAAGGGCAGTTATTAATGGCACAGAAATGAAAGAATTTCCAAGCCTTCCTGTCCTAATCCATCCCGTTCTCATTTTCAAAAGAGGCAAAATGGGCAGGTAATAAGGAGCAAGGAGTCGGTGGAGTCTGCCAAGAAATACTGGATGTAAAAATAGAATTATCCATCAGGCAACGTTTTCTTATTCAGAGAGGCGAAGCTGAAAGGGGGGGGGATATTATTAAAACACTGACCCTGATAAAATGTGACAGGCAGGTTTCATGTAGCTATATATTCAGTGGTTTACAAGATTCATCAACCATGGAGTTCATGCACACTGATTGTACATAGGTGCTTAATGATGCACATGGCGAAAATAGTGGACCCAAATGATCCACTTACTGATCTGTCTAAAGTAAAAAAAGTCCAGAGCAAACGACAAAATATTCAATTGACGAAAAAAAAAAGAGATTTCAAAATTGGAATGAGTTTTTTCTAAAATAGGAAACTGATTGACAGCTAAAACTACTGTACAAACTTCCTTCACTAAATAAAACACGGATTGACTTTGCCAAGCCATCAGACACGGGGACAGCAGCATAAACAGTTCCCATTGTGCGTTACATGCAAGAACGCTTTTATGGCAAAACAAATTGGAAATATTTTGACCAGCATTAGATTATTGATTCCAATCTCTATTACTGGAGAGAGCAAGAAAAACAGATTCACACAGAAAAACAGCCAAGTCTTTTCAATAGAAACTTGCAACTCAGACTGAAGCTTTTGACGGGACTTTGCAGATGCACATTAGCACTCTATTCCAGCAGTGTTTCCTGCCAACTAACAAGAGAGTTTAATAGGTTCATTATTTAAATTGCCAAGCTTCCCATTTCACAGGTTCTGAACCACAAGGGAATGTAAAGTGTTTTATTGGACATTGCGTTTCAAACATTGCAAAATGGCAGTCGATGCAATTGCAAAATGCTCCTCAACCCCACACATTTTCATGAATCTTAACAGGTCAAGGAAATTCTCTCTGAAGCAGATCAAAACTTCAAACCGATGTGGTGGTGACAGCTCCTGGGGGAAAGAGGACAGGGTCAATGATTGCCTCTAATTATTTGATGGACAGCTCTGGAAAATTAAGAGTAAGGGGATAGCTAAGGAAAGAGCAAGGCCATTAAGAGACCAAATGTGTGGAGGTGGCTGATGTGGGGATGGTTCTTAATGAGTACTTTCGCATCAGTCTTCACACAAAAAGGAGGGAGGCAATGTGGACATTGTAGTTAAAGGGGAAGGGGTGTGAATTATTGGATGTGATGAACACAGGGCAAGGGGAAGTCTCAAGGGGATTAGCATCGCTGAACATGGATAAATACCCAGAGCCAGATGAAACGTACTCCAGGCGGTTAACAGAAGCCAGGGAGGAATTGCAGAGGCTCTGACCATTACGTTCCAATTCTCATTGGATGCAGGTGTTGTGCTGGCGGATTGGAGGTCTGTTAACGTTGTACCTTAGTTTAAAAAAGGAGCGAGAGTAGACCGAACAATTACAGGTCAGTCCATCAGTTCTATTGGGAAAATTAATGTAAAGAATTCAGAGAAACAGCATAAATCATCATTTCGAAAGGCACGGATTAGTCAAGTACAGTCTGCATGGGCTTGTTAAGGGAAGGTTATGCCTGATTAATCTAATTGAATTTTGTGAAGAAGTAACAAAGAAGATTGAATGAGGTTGGTGTAGTTGATGTGATTTACGTGGATTTGAGCAAAGACTCTGAACAAGGTCCCACGTAGCAAACGGTTTAAAAAAAAAAATCAGAGTCAATGGGTCCAGGGGAATGTCGCGAGCTGTATAGAGAATTGGCCCAGTGGCCAGAACAAAGGGTAATTGGTGACGGGTGTTGGAAAGCTATTTCCAGTAAGTTCTGCAGGATTCAGCAGTAGCCCTCCTGCTTCTTGTGGCATATTCACAACGCTGATGGAAACGGTAGGGGGAATGAACAAGAAGTTTTCAGACAACACAAAAAAATTGGATCATGGCGAGGAGAGAATCTGTGCACGGTAGGAGACAGCAATGGACTGGTCAGGGAGCTAACAGAATTCAGCCCAGAGAAACAAGAGCTGATGCATTTGGGGAGGTTAGAAAAGGCAACTCACCCAACACCCGCGCAGGGCACTCCCAGCCTGATCGGCAGTACGCAAAGTGCCAGCTTGGCACCCTGGCAATGCCCCTGCCAGCTGGCAGTCTCAAGGTGCCTTGGGTGCCAAGATGCATCTGTGATTGCCAGAGTCGAACTGGCCAGTGGTTGTCCAGAGTGAGGGGGTCGGAGTTATTGTGACTTTGTCGTATTGTGGTTTTGCCATGGATCCAACAATGTGACAAGGCAACTCGGAGGAATGGGGCGGGGTTCTCCCTAGCCCAAGGCCAGAATCGTGATCGGCGATCGGGCGGAGAATGGATTCCCACACCAAAATCAGAGCCGGCACCAGTTGGATGCTGGTCTGTCATGCCCCACCACCTCCAAACTGGCATCATCGTGACACGTGCCATTTCAACGGCGTTGGCGTGTCAACGGCCGTACCACCCACAATGCTCCGCCTACGTCGGGAACTCGGCATCCTAGCTGCGGACGGTGTCCAGCTCTGCCGTACTTGGCCGGGACACGTGCCGCTGGCTGGGGGGGGGGGGCGGGGGGGCGGCTTCTGCTAGGGCTGGGGGCTGGACTGTGGGGTCGCAGTTGGTGGGTTAGGTCCGCGGACGGCCGGCGGCCATGTTGTACGACGCAACCGGTGCAGGCCGTCTGCTATTCTCTGGCCATTTTCGGCGGGGCTCCGGTCCCAGAATCGGTGAGGGTTTTGTGCCGATATTTCAGTGGTAAAAGTCCACATGGGGCGGGATTCTCCGACCCCCCGCCGGGTAGGGGAGAATCCCGGCCGAGGTCCGCTGGCATCAGCACAAAGTCGCCAAAATAGAGAATCCAGCTCATGGTCTTTATTGACTTGATCGAATGAGGAAAGCAAGGTGTGTAATATTCTTACAATCAGTGTATTTATCTGTACTATGTTATGTAATGTACCTCGAGTTAGAACGTTAGCCCCTGTCTGACAGTGAAGGTACCTGTTGACGGGGTGGGGAGGGGTGTGTAGAACATTCTGGGAAAGGTGACACAAAACCATGTGACTCTCACTGGACCAGGAGCTTCGCTATTCTTTATCCAGATTTTGGATACTCCGAATTTAATAATTAATTACATAATGAGGTCGGAGAACAGGTGACTGATGTGTTGGGTGTTCTGGATCACATACAAGTCACCAACACTTGAAGTAGTGCAACACTATTTTATTAAAAAAGGTTAACTATTTAAACATACTTGAACTGTGGGTAAATACGATACCAGCTTTAACTAAAGACCTTTGCCTTGTTCTAACCAGGTGATGCACTCAGCACATGGTGAATGTCTGTGCTGCAGGCTGTGAGCTCTGTGATCCTAGCTAGCTGCTACTAGAATGAGCGGGAACTCTGATGTCCCCTGTCTTTATAGTGTGTGTGCTCTCACTGGTGATTGGCTGCGGTGTTGTGTGTGTTGATTGGTCCCACTGTGTGTCCATCAGTGTGTGTCTGTACCATGATATACTGGTGTATATTACGACAGTGACCACAGTCCTGGTCAATGGAGCAACGAGAGGCAGAGAGATTTGGGGAGAGGGAATTCCAGAGTTTACAGGTCCGCATGTCCCACGCTGGTTATTACAGCCACCTGTGGATTTCAATGTCAGAAGCCATTTTGCAATTTTAACTAACGGACTGTCATTTATTGACCTTGTGCCAGCTGTGGCTCAGTCTGGCAGCACTCTCACCGCAGTTAGTTGAAGGTTAGAGTGAGGGACAGGAGTGCAGTAATCCAGGCACACACTCCCAAGGCAGTATCTGTCCTGTGTAACCTTTAGAAGTCAGGCCTCACATTAATCAAAATTCAGTTCTTCCCAGTGTCCTGCCAAATATTCATCCCTTAAAACAAAAACAAAAATTACATCGCTGCTCGAGATCTTGCTCGATGCAAAGTGGTTGCTGCATTTCCGATGTCACAGCAGTGGTTTCAAAACCTGATCTACTGGGTCTAAAAGAGCTTTTGGACATCCAGAAAAGGGTGAAAGGGGTAAATGGGCAGAAAATAGCCAAACAAAATTCAAGTCAAGAGAAATGGGAGGAACGTCAGAAAACGGCAAAGGATTACACAATAAACAGGAGGATTCCACCGAGAGGTAGAGGGGAAGAGAGGGATCTGCGAGTGAATAGCCACAGATCCCGGAAACAGGAGTTCGATGTGGTGCTGAAGGCGGCGAATGGAATCCTTCCATTTATTAGCTGAGGCACAGAATATAAGAGCAGGGAGGTTATGCTGGGATTATAATAAAACATTAGTAAGGCCACAACTCGAATATGGTGTGCAGCTCTAATCACCTCACTACAGAACATAAGAACAGAAGAACTAGGAGCAGGAGTAGGCCATCTGGCCCCTCGAGCCTACTCCGCTATTCAATGAGATCATGGCTGATCTTTTGTGGACTCAGCTCCACTTTCCGGCCCGAACACCATAACCCTTAATCCCTTTATTCTTCAAAAAACTATCTATCTTTATCTTAAAAACATTTAATGAAGGAGCCTCTACTGCTTCACTGGGCAAGGAATTCCATAGATTCACAACCCTTTGGGTGAAGAAGTTCCTCCTAAACTCAGTCCTAAATCTACTTCCCCTTATTTTGAGGCTATGCCCCCTAGTTCTGCTTTCACCCGCCAGTAGAAACAACCTGCCCGCATCTCTCCTATCTATTCCCTTCATAATCTTATATGTTTCTATAAGATCCCCCCTCATCCTTCTAAATTCCAACGAGTACAGTCCCAGTCTACTCAACCTCTCCTCGTAATCCAACCCCTTCAGCTCTGGGATTAACCTAGTGAATCTCCTCTGCACACCCTCCAGTGCCAGTACGTCCTTTCTCAAGTAAGGAGACCAAATCTGAACACAATACTCCAGGTGTGGCCTCACTAACGCCTTATACAATTGCAGCATAACCTCCCTAGTCTTAAACTCCATCCCTCTAGCAATGAAGGACAACATTCCATTTGCCTCCTTAATCACCTGTTGCACCTGAAAACCAACTTTCTATGACTCATGCACTAGCACACCCAGGTCTCTCTGCACAGCAGCATGTTTTAATATTTTATCATTTAAATAATAATCCCTTTTGCTGTTATTCCTCCCAAAATGGATAACCTCACATTGTATTCCATCTGCCAGACCCTAGCACATTCACTTAGCCTATCCAAATCCCTCTGCAGACTTCCAGTATCCTCTGCACTTTTTGCTTTACCACTTATCTTAGTGTCGTCTGCAAACTTGGACACATTGATGATTTGGAGTTGGGGACCAAGGGCAATGTAAATTGTGAACAGTTGTGGGCCCAACACTGATCAGAGGGACACCACTAGCTACTGATTGCCAACCAGAGAAGCACCCATTAATCCCCACTCTTTGCTTTCTATTAATTAACCAATCCTCTATCCATGCTACTACTTTCCCCTTAATGCCATGCATCTTTATCTTATGCAACAACCTTTTGTGTGGCACCTTGTCAAAGGCTTTCTGGAAATCCAGATATACCACATCCATTGGCTCCCTGTTATCTACTGCACTGTTAATGTCCTCAAAAAATTCCACTAAATTAGTTAGGCACGACCTGCCCTTTATGAACCCATGCTGCGTCTGCCCAATGGGACAATTTCCATCCAGATGCCTCGCTATTTCTTCCTTGATAGATTCCAGCATCTTCCCTACTACCGAAGTTAAGCTCACTGGCCTATAATTACCCACTTTCTGCCTACCTCCTTTTTTTTTATTTTTTTTTTTATAAAAACAGTGGTGTCACGTTTGCTAATTTTCAATCCGCCGGGACCACCCCAGAGTCTAGTGAATTTGCAATTTCCCTAGCCATCTCTTTTAGCACTCTGGGATGCATTCCATCAGGGCCAGGAGACTGGTCTATCTTTAGCCCCATTAGCTTGCCCATCACTACCTCCTTGGTGATATCAATCCTCTCAAGGTCCTCACCTGTCATAGCCTCATTTCCATCAGTCACTGGCATGTTATTTGTGTCTTCCATTGTGAAGACCGACCCAAAAAACCTGTTCAGTTCCTCAGCCATTTCCTCATCTCCCATTATTAAATCTCCCTTCTCATCCTCTAAAGGACCAATATTTACCTTAGCCACTCTTTTTTGTTTTATGTATTTGTAGAAACTTTTACTATCTGTTTTTATATTCTGAGCAAGTTTACTCTCATAATCTATCTTACTCTTCTTTATAGCTTTTTTAGTAGCTTTCTGTTGCCCCCTAAAGATTTCCCAGTCCTCTAATCTCCCACTGACCTTTGCTACTTTGTATGCTTTTTCCTTCAATTTGATACTCTCCCTTGTTTCCTTAGATATCTACGGTCGATTTTCCCTCTTTTTACCGTCCTTCTTTTTTGTTGGTATAAACCTTTGCTGGGCACTGTGAAAAATCACTTGGAAGGTTCTCCACTGTTTCATCATAAAGTCTTTGCTCCCAGTCTACCTTAGCTAGTTCTTCTCTCATCCCATTGTAATCTCCTTTGTTGAAGCACAAAACACTAGTGCTTGATTTTACCTTCTCACCCTCCATCTGTATTTTAAATTCCACCATATTGTGATCGCTCCTTCCGAGAGGATCCCCAACTACGAGATCCTGAATCAATCCTGTCTCATTACATCAGGACCAGATCTAGGACCGCTTGTTCCCTCGTAGGTTCCATTACATACTGTTCGAGGAAACTATCGCGGATACATTCTATAAACTCCTCCTCAAGGCTGCCTTGACCGACCTGGTTAAACCAATCAACATGTAGATTAAAATCCCCCATGATAACTGCTGTACCATTTCTAAATGCATCAGTTATTTCTTTGTTTATTGCCTGCCCCACCATAATGTTACTATTTGGTGGCCTATAGATTACTCCTATCAGTGACTTTTTCGCCTTACTATTCCTGATTTCCACCCAAATGGATTCAACCTTATCCTCCATAGCACCGATGTCATCCCTTACTGTTGCCCGGATGTCATCCTTAAATAACAGAGCTACACCACCTCCCTTACCATCCACTCTGTCCTTCCGAAAAGTTTGATACCCTCGGATATTTAACTCCCAGTCGTGACCATCCTTTAACCATGTTTCAATAATGGCCACTAAATCATAGTCATTCACGATGATTTGCGCCATCAACTCATTTACCTTATTCCGAATACTACGAGCATTCAGGTAAAGTACACTTATGCTGGC
Organism: Scyliorhinus torazame; assembly: GCF_047496885.1. Taxonomy (NCBI): domain Eukaryota; kingdom Metazoa; phylum Chordata; class Chondrichthyes; order Carcharhiniformes; family Scyliorhinidae; genus Scyliorhinus; species Scyliorhinus torazame. Next base: position 3,690,969 of record NC_092722.1, read on the forward strand.
TTTTATACCTCTGTTTTGAATCTTAACACCTTGATCAGTAACCTCTCCTAAATTCTATTTCCTCTTAACTTTTCTCCTAATTTTCCTTGTCGTTGAACCCATATCTTCCTGTAACAACCTGCCGTGTCGCTTACCATTAATGTTTTCACTTCCCGTTTTGTTTCTTTTCGTATTCCTGGTCCTATTCACTGAGCTCCCCTCAGTCACTGTACCTTGTACTGTCGCCCTTTTTGATTTTTGACTATGGCTTCTCTGCCTTACACTTTCCCCCTTACTGCCTTTTATTTCTGTCCCTGTTTTACTACCTTCCAACTTCCTGCATCAGTTCCCATCCCCGTGCCACATTAGTTTAAAAGGATGTAATTACATTCGAGAGGGTGGAGAGGAGGTTTACAAGAATGTTGCCAAGACTGGAAAATTACAGATGAGGAAAGATTAGATCAGCTGGGATTGCTCTCCATGGAACAGAGGCTGAGGGGAGAACGGATTGAGATGTAGGAAATTGTGAGGGGCCTGGATAGAGTGGATGGAATGTTTACTTTAGCAGAGGGGGGGGGGGGGGGGGGGGGGGTTTCCCCCATCCGGCACGAACATGACCAGCCAATCGGCTTCTTTTTTTAAAATAATTTTTTTATTCTCCTCCTTTTTCATATTTTCATTTTTACATCCATCAACAATAAACAATAATCAGCAAGATATGTCAGTTCCCATAGTAACAACGATCCCATCCGCCCACCAACCCCCGAACCTCAACCCGCGTGTTTACATAAACAAATGACAAAAAGGAATCAGGGATTACCCATAGTCACCCTTAATCTACACAGCTCCCACCCCCCACCCCACCACACCGCAGGTCTCCAGCTCCTCCCGTCCACTGCCTCTTGTAAAACTCCTCCCCCCAACCTCGGTTCCTTCCCCCCCCAACTTTCCACCCCGGCTAGACCACTCGGACCCTGTTCTGCCAGGCTCCGATGGCCGCAGCCCCTCCCCCCACCTCACTCCCGTTCACTGGCCGGCACACACCTGCCAGCGTGGAGGCCCCCGCCCGGGTCCCTTTCCCACTTGCCCTGCCCTAGGAAAGCCCAAAGATCCCCTTTTAGCACACAAACCCCGCCTATCCACCTACACCCCAAAGAACCCTCATTTCGAGTGAAAGTCCCGTCCCTTGTCCAAATCTGTACCACATTGGCTCCTTTAATCTCTACACCCGCACGCAGTGATACAAAAAAGAAGAAAATACAGTCATGAGGTTACATCGGCACATGGCCATTCCCCAATTTGTCAGTTCTGCCACAGTCCTTCTGCTTTCGCAAACTCCTCCGCTGCTTCTGCCGTTCCAAAATAAAAGTCCCTGAGCTTGTAAGTCACCCTCAGCTTTGCTGGATATACAATGCCGCACCGCACCTTGCTAATGTACAGTGCCCTCTTCACCCGGTTGAAGGCAGCCCGCCTCCTTGCCAGCTCCACCGTAAAGTCCTGGTATACACGTATACCAGCTCCAGCCCACTGCACCACCCGCTTCTGCTTGGCCCAGCTCAGGACTTTCTCCTTCACACTGTACCTACGGAAGCACAGGGTCACTGCCCTTGGCGGCTCACTAGCCTTTGGTACAGGCCGCCATGACCAATGAGCCCGATCCAGTTCATATCGGGAGGGGTCCTCCCCCTCCCCCAATAGTTTTGCCAACATCGCAGCAAAATACTCAGTCGGTTTCGGTCCTTCAACTCCTTCGGGCAGCCCCACAATCCTCAAGTTCTGTCACCTGGATCGGTTTTCCATTTTTCCTCGCAGATCCTTGTTAGTATCCATCACCTTCCACATCTCTTTCCCCATCGAGGCAAGTTGATCACCGTGCTGCAATAACGTCTCCTCCACTTCCTTCAGCGCCTCCCCTTGCTCTCGCACCTCCGCCACTGCGCTCGCCACCTCCGTCCTCACCGGGGAAACCGCCTCCTCCACCAGCGCACTCAAAACCTCCCTCATCTCCTTCCTCACCGTCTCCATGCATTTCGCAATCTGCGCCAACTGCTTTTCAAATTCCGCAGCCATCACCCTAGTTATTTCTTTAGCCGTAAGCAGTGCGGCCTCCCCTGGTGCTCCAGCCTCCATTTTTCCTGGTGACCCCGCGGTGACCTTTCCACTCCCCGACAGACCTCCAGCTGGTTTTTTTCCCTGCCGTTTTCTTGCTCACTCTCGACATTTTTCTTTGTTCTTTTTTTCCTCCTGTGTCTTCACTGTGCCTCCTCCCTGCTTCTGCCGCCTCCGCAGACCGTGGGACCGGGCTTAAAGCCCCGAAAATGCCGTTGCCGAACGGGAGCCCTCCATTGTGCGGCCGCCTCCCGCCCGCCGTCACCGGAGGTCGGCCAATCGGCCTCTTACTGTGCTTCTATGAAATGCAAGTCTCCCTTCTTTCAATATCTTTCACAATCTCTATGAGACTTAAACTGACCAATTTTGATCTTGATGCAAAGCAGCCGTTGCTCAATTCACTGGTAAATGTCATCCCTGGTACCAGCCAGTCATTCTACATCCACACACCTTGAAGATGGAGGAGGGTCTCTGCCTCCATCACCCTTCAGGCAGCGAGTTCCAGACTCCCACCACCGTCTGGGTCAAAATGTCATTCCTCATCTTCCCTCGGAGTGAGATGAGGAAGCCTGTACACAAGTCCAACATTAGCTCCTCACTTATACACTCTTCCTCTCGGACCAATGTTTGTCCTGGCCCTATCTAGTTACCATCTTGTTTACACAGCAGCAGGGTACAAACTCAAACTGCAACATACAAATGAAGCATCATTCTCATACAGACTTTACAAAGAATCTTCCCACAGAAAACTCCGCTTCAACCAAGCTGCACGAAGGAGTCTGCTGTGTGCACGTGATGAGTAACTGGAGGGTGGATGTTACAGCCCTGGCACACTGCTAGTGGGATCACAAGAGTTGACCTTGTGCAATTTTTCCTACTGTGGCCTCAAGTTATCCAGTGAAGCAACAACACGTCAGAAACTTGCTAATTCCACTTTAAGGGTGAATATGAAACAGGTGGAGACGCACACGCACACGGGATCTAGGACCAAGGGTCACAGTTTAAAAATAAGGGGTCGCTGATTTAAGTTGGAGGTGAGAATAATTTTTCTCGGTGTCTGGAAGGAGAATCTTTGGAAGTCTTACAGGCCGATCCGTGGAGATTTAGCCGGACGTTGGCGAGGGAGTTCTTGTACTACTCCCACGTACACCAGGTGTAATCCCGAATTGATTTCTTTGTCATGAGTAGGGACTTGCTGGCCGGGATGGTGGGGGCAGAATATTCGGCAATTGCCATATCTGACCATGCTCCGCACTGCGTAGATCTACAGATTTGCAAGGATAGCTTTCAGCGCCCACAATGGAGGTTGGAAGTTGGATTGCTAGCGGACGCGGAAGTTGGAATGCTAGCGGACGCGGAAGTTGGATTGCTAGCGGACGCGGAAGTTGGATTGCTAGCGGACGCGGAAGTTGGATTGCTAGCGGACGCGGAAGTTGGATTGCTAGCGGACGCGGAAGTTGGATTGCTAGCGGACGCGGCGGTGTGTGAGAGGCTCAGGAGATGCAGAATTACCTGCAGGTAAATGATAACAGAGACGTCTCAGCAGCGGTGCCCTGGGAGGGGCTGAAGGCAGCGGTGAGAGGGGAGCCGATTTCAATCCGGGCTCATAGGGACAGGACAGGTAGGGCAGAAATGGACCATCTGGTTAAGGAAATTTTATGGATGGAAAGGAGCTACGCGGGGTCCTTGAGGCCAGAGTTACTCAGGAAACAACAGAGGCTGCAGGCCGAGTTCGGGGTGCTGACTACAGGCAAGGGCGCAGAGCAGCTTAGAAAGGCAAAAGGCGCGATACACGAGCACGGAGAGAAGGCCAGCAGAACGCTCGCAACAACTAAGGAAGAGAGAAGCGGCTAGGGAGATAGGAAGGATAGCAGATGGGGATGAAAATCTGGTGGGGGACCCAACAGGGCTGAACAAGGCATTTAGGGACTTTTATAGTAAGCTGTACACTTCCGGAACCCCCCAGGGGACTGGAGGGGATGAGGCGATTCCTGGACGGACTGACCTTCCAAAGAGTGAGTAGGGGGGTGGTAGATGGACTGGGGACCCTGGTCAGGATCGAAGAGGTATTGGGGGGCCTGAAGGTCATGCAGTCGGGTAAAGCCCCAGGGCCGGATGGGTATCCGGTGGAGATTCATAAAAAGGTTTGCCGAGATAGTGGGGCTGGTGCTGGTCAGGGTTTTTAACGAGGGAAGAGACAGAGGGGTCCTACCCCCGACGATGTCGCAGGCCACTATTTCGCTTATTGTGAAACAGGGTAAAGACCCGGAGGGTTGTGGGTCTTACAGGCCGTTCTCTTTGATCAACGTAGGCGCCAAGTTACTGGCCAAGATCTTGGCGACTAGAATTGAGGACTGTGTACCGGACGTAACTGCAGAGGACCAAACCGGGTTTGTAAAGGGTAGGCATTATGATGCCCCCGGAGAGCAGGGCGGCAGAGATAGTGGTAGCTATGGATGCGGAAAGGCTTTTGACCGGGTCGAGTGAGTGTATCTATGGGAGGTGCTGGGACGGTTTGGGTTCAGGGAGGGGTTCATTGACTGGGTTACGCTGTTATATCAGGCCCCAGAGGCTAGTGCAAGGATGAACAGGACGACATCAGATTATTTCAGACTGCACCGCGGGACAAGACAGGGTTGCCTTCTCTCCCCACTGCTGTTCGCGCTGGCCATAGAGCCGCTGGCAATTGCTGGAGTGCTTCAAGGGACTGGAAAGGGCTGGTCGAGTGGAACATACAGTCTCGTTATATGTGGATGACCTGCTTTTATACGTATCGGACCCAATGGCGGGGATGGACGGAATCATGGAAACCCCGAGGGAGTTTGGCCGGTTTTCAGGATATAAACTGAACGTGGCTAAGAGCGAGTTGTTTGTAATTCAGGCGAGGGGGCAGGAGAGTGGGCTGAAGGGGCTGCCATTCAGGCTGGTAGGAGAAAGCTTTAGATACTTGGAGATACAGGTGGCCGGGGACTGGGGCAGGTTGCATAAGCTCAACCTGTCCCGACTGGTGGAACGAGTGAGGGAGGAGGTTCGGAGTTGGGATGCGCTCCCGCTGTCACTAGCGGGGAGGGTGCAGACTGTTAAGATGACGATTCTCCCGAGATTCTTGTTCATATTTCAGTGTCTCCCCGCTTTCATCCCAAAGGTCCTTCTTTAAGAGGCTGAATAAAATTATCCTGGGATTTGTCTGGGCGGGGAAGTCCCCGCAGGTGAGGAAGCGGATGCTCGAAAGGAGCAGAGGGGAGTGGGGGCTGGCGTTGCCGAACTTCAGCAACAACTACTGGGCGGCCGACATAACGATGATAAGGAAATGGATGGTGGGTGCAGGGTCAGTTTGGGAGCGGACGGAGGCTGCTTCGTGCAGGGGTACCAGTTTGGCAGCCCTGGTTACAGTGCCTCTGCCGCTCCCACCAGCGCGGTATTCCACCAGCCCTATAGTGGTAGCAGCTCTTTGGATCTGGGGCTAGTGGAGGAGGCATATAGGGGAAGTGAGAGCATCGGTGTGGACCCCAATCTGTGGTAATCACGGATTTGCCCCGTGGAACATGGATAGTGGGTATTGACTGTGGCGGAGGGCGGGGATTGCGAGGGTGGGTGATCTGTTCTTGGAAGGGAGCTTCCCGAGCATGAGGGCGCTGGAGGAGAAGTTTGGCCTGGCGGGAGGGAATGACTTTAGATACTTACAGGTGCGGGATTTCGTGTGCAGGCTGGTGCCGTCCTTCCCACGCCTCCCGCCAAAGGGGAGGCAGGACCGAGTAGTTTCTAGGGGAGAGGTAGGTGAGGGTAGAGTCTCAGATATTTACAAAGAACTAATGGGAGCAGAGGATACACAGACTGAGGACCTGAAGGGTGTGCACCGGGCCCACATGACAGTGGCCTGGATGAGTAAATCCTTCGGGTTGGAGGAAGAGTGTGCCAGATGCGCCAATGGGCCGGCTAATCAAGTGCACATGTTCTGGTCGTGCCCCAGACTCAGGGGGTACTGGCAGGGATTCGCGGGCATCATGTCCCGGGTTTTGAAAACTGGGGTGGTAATGAATCCTGAGGTGGCAATCTTTGGGGTGTCGGAGGACCCGGGAGTCCAGGAGGAGACGGAGGCCGATGTCTTGGCCTTTGCTTCCCTGGTAGCCCGGCGACGAATACTGTTGGCATGGAGGGACTCAAGGCCCCCGAAGACCGAAATATGGCTCTTGGACATGGCGAGCTTTCTTGGTCTGGAGAAAGTTAAGTTCACCTCGAGAGGTTCACTATTGGGGTTCGCCCGGAGGGGGCAGCAGGCAGGTCCTTGCGAGAATAGAGTTGTGGTTTGTACGATGAGTTATTTGCTTTTCTTTTTTGTACAGTACTATACAACGTCATTGTTTTATATGCCAAAAATACCTCAATAAAATTGTTTATTAAAAAAATGTCCAGTCTTTAACAGTTCAATGTTTGGGGTCCGGGTATTGTTTTGACATCTCACTAAAGATTGTACAAACTGTTATATAAAATTGCTTTTTACACCGAAATGATTTTACACTGTACCAGCACAGACTCGAGACCAGAATTCTGAACTGTATCATTTCTAATCTCCTGCAATTTAGTTTGAAGACATCTTCAGTGGTCGATTCCTTCTGCTGCCAATTAAGCTGCTCCCACATCAAATTCAAAGCCCAAATATACCCAATGTGACTGGCGTCTTAATTTGTAATCAAATTTAGCCTCTCGTTTCTACAACAGCCAGACTTCTGAAGCCGGTAGTTCCATAATAATAATAATAATAATAATAATAATAATAATAATAATAATAATAATAATAATACACCATGGCACCAAACCAGCCAAGCTTTCACCTAAAGTAGAAGTTGATGCGGTGCATTCAATATTACGGTTTGGCACACTGGCATGCTTTGTGATGAAAGCGGGGGTCAGTGTTAATCCACACCCAACTCCAGCGGCACGGTTCACCTGCCAGGTAGAGAGGAGACGAGGGAGACTCCCAGAGCCAGCAGTCTCAATCTGCAGCACCTTCCAATCAGTCAGTCCTTCATTTCCTATTGCCCAATGCAACAGACCACAAGCCTCCACTCCACAACCTCGAGCCTCCATAGCATAGAAAGTAAAGGCAAGACTGACCGTTATGGAAGAGATAACTTTCTCATTGAACAGTATCCCTGATGAGTGCCAAGGGCACGCTGCCCTGCCAGAGGGGCCATCTTTCGGATATAACACAGCCTTCCCTCTTTAGGTGGTTGCAAAAGATCCCAGGTGCAATTTTCCGGCCGCATTGCGCCTTGGTAGATGCCAGGAGAGGCCTCTTCCGAGAACTGCCAGGCTCACAAAATCTAACGGGATCTCACAAGATGTCACTCATTGTGGGCGGGATCAGTATTTGGCAAATCTGCATCAGAGCGAGTAGCTGGTCTCTCACTAAAATGCAGCTTGCCTGATGCACGCGAGGCATTGGGATCTAACGCCTTCTCAGAGATCTTCTGGGCAAGGTGGCACCCTGGCACAGCTGGTGCCACCCAGGCATCTTCTGCCTTGGACCATCTGAGGGCACTGCCAAGGTGCCAGGCTGACATTGTGCCCATACTGGAGAATCAGGCCTGGGGCTGCCCTGCCTGTGAGGTGGAGTATGGGTAGTGCGGGGCCTGAGGCCCAGAATTGCAACAAAGTCCCGTTCGAGAGCATGGTCTTTCTCGGCACTTAGTATCAGGAACCACCCAGCTAAACGTACTTGACACAGGACTCTGTTGCAATTCGGTTAGATTGTGCCCCCCACCCCCCCAATGGCTATTCTCCTCCGAAGAACAGGAGGTGTTTGTTCCTGGTGTTCTGACCAATACTTATCCTGCAATTAATATGACAAAAACAATCATGTGGTTGTTATACATTGCTGTGTGTGGGATCTTGCGGTGTGTAAATTGGCTGCTGAGTTTCCTACGTTGCAACAGCGACCACATTTCAAAACTACTTCACGGACTGTAAAACAGAGTGATTGTGAAAGATGCTGGGGCGGGAGGGAACTGAATGTTTCCTCTCGACTTTGATTCAGACTCACTTTCTGGTTGGCGGGCAGCAGTATAAACTCTCTGGAACTTCACAACTTACAGACTGTTGATTAATGACGATACTCCATTTAGCAAACACTCAAGGTAGTGATTCTCCCAAATCCCGTTTAGCCACCTGCATCGCGGCACTCGCAGACAAACACATGGCAAGACAACGTGACTCATCTTTAAAGGGGCCTGAATGGGGATCGTGCGGCCGAGGCCACACACCGCCTTGTGGTGGTGGGGGAAGAGCCCCGCTCGTAGGACCTCCCAGTGAGATCGGGACACCATTTTTAAATGTCATCCCACTCTCAAGAGGCCCCAAATCGATCCCCTCCCCTCACCCCGAACACACGATGGGAGAGTCTCTTGGCAGTGCCAACCTGGCATCCTGGAATTGCCCATGCAGCTGGGCACCTTGGGCAGTGCCAGGCTGGCACCACCAAAGTACCAGGCTAACACTGCCAGGGCACCCAGGTGGCACCACACCCCCAAAGGGCATGCAGCTGGGGGCCTCGAGCAGACCCCCACAAGTGCCGTTCGGTCAGGTCCCGGTTTGTGGAGACCAGTTTTTTTTTTTTTTTTCAAAAAAATATACTTTATTCATAAAAATTTATCATGAGCATTACAGAAACATTTCAAATTGTCTTGACTGTACATTTCCGGCAGGGTTACATGTTGCCTTGACTTTCTTCCATTCAATTTTGATATTGTCATACACATATCACTCTTTACATTACAATTCCTTCTTAAATATTTACAGTGCCAGTTTTTTTTGTACATTGGAGTGTTGGTTTCCCCGACCGAGGGGCTTTACACTGTTACCCGCCCCTCGGTGTACATTTGCTGGAAAGACTTTACACAGTGGTCTTTCCCCATTGCGCCTTGGCGGCAGCTGCCCCAAGCTTGAGTGCGTCCCTCAGCACGTAGTCCTGGACCTTGGAATGTGCCAGTCTGCAACACTCGGTCGAGGACAATTCTTTGCACTGGAAGATCAGCAAGTTTCGGGCAGACCAAAGAGCGTCTTTTACCGAGTTGATGACCTTCCAGCAGCAGTTGATATTTGTCTCGGTGTGTGTCCCTGGAAACAGTCCGTAGAGCACAGAGTCCTGTGTCACAGATCTGTTTGGGATAAACCTTGACAAATACCACTGCATCTCTCTCCAGACCTTCTTTGCAAAGGCACATTCCACAAGGAGGTGTGTGACCGTCTCATTTCCCCCACAGCCACTCCGAGGGCAGCGTGCATTGGCGCAGAGCCTTCGGGTGTGCATGAAGAATCTGACAGGGAGGGCCCTTCTCACCACCAGCCAAGCTAGGTCTTGGTGCTTGTTTGAAAGTTCTGGTGATGAGGCGTTCTGCCAGATGACTCTGGCAGTCTGCTCAGGGAACCATCCAACGTCCTCCACGGTCTCTTTTTCCCTGAGGGCCTCGAGGACATTACATGCTGACCACTGCTTCATTGCCTTGTGGTCAAAGGTGTTTTCCTTCAAAAACTTTTCCACAAAGGACAGGTGGTACGGCACGGTCCAACTACTTGGAGCGTTCCGCGGCAATGAGGCCAGGCCCATCCTTCGCAACACCGGGGACAGGTAGAACCTCAGTATGTAGTGACACTTGGTGTTTGCATACTGGGGGTCCACGCACAGCTTGATGCAGCTGGACACAAAAGGTGGCCAACAGGATGAGGGAGGCGTTGGGTACGTTCCGCCCTCCCTTCTCCAGAGGTTTGTACATGGTGTCCCTTCGGACACGGTCCATCTTGGATCGCCAGATAAATTTGAAGATGGCCCTGGTGACTGCTGTGGCGTAGGGTCGGGTTATGGGCCAGACCTGCGCCACGTACAGTAGCACCGAGGAGTACCTCACACCTGATGACCAGGGTTTTGCCCGCAATGGAGAGGGAGCGTTGCTCCCACCAGCCCAGTTTCTGTCTTACCTTTCCTATGCGCTCCTCCCAGTTTTTGGTGCACGCCCCAGCAGCTCCGAACCATATCCCCAGCACCTTCAGGTAATCTGACCTGACAGTGAAGGGGACAAAGGACCGGTCGGCCCAGTTCCCAAAGAACATGGCCTCGCTCTTGCCCCGGTTTACCTTGGCTCCAGAGGCCAGTTCAAACTGGTCGCAGGTGGTCAAGAGCCTGCGTACAGACGCGGGATCCGAGCAGAAGACGGCAACGTCGTCCATGTACAGGGAGGCCTTGACTTGCATGCCTCCACTGCCTGGGATCGTCACTCCTCTTATACCCGGATCCTTCCTGATGGACTCGGCAAAAGGTTCTATGCAGCACACAAAAAGGGCAGAGGAGAGAGGGCAGCCCTGCCTGACTCCAGATCTGATCTGGAACTTTTCTGATTCCCACCCATTGATTGAGACTGCGCTATAGATGTTTGTGTAGAGCAGTTTGATCCAATTGCGAATTCCCTCCCCAAACCCCATTTTGGAGAGCACATCCATCATGTAGGTGTGCGATATTCTGTCAAAAGCCTTCTCCTGGTCAAGGCTGATGAGGCAAGTGTCCACCCCCCTGTCCTGCACGTAGGCGATCGTATCCCTGAGTAGCGCGAGGCTATCAGAGATCTTCCTGCCGGGTACAGCACAGGTCTGGTCAGGGTGGATCACCGACTCCAGAGCAGACCTGACCCGATTGGCGATGACCTTTGCTAGAATTTTGTAGTCCACATTCAACAGTGAAATGGGTCGCCAATTTTGAATTTCTTCCCTTTCCCCCTTCTGCTTGTAGATGAGGGTGATGATGCCTTTCCTCATGGACTCTGACATGCTGCCTTCCAGAAGCATACTCTCGTACACTTCCAGCAGGTCTGGGCCGATCCAGTCCCACAGAGCCGAATACAACTCAACCGGTAAGCCGTCGCTTCCGGGAGTTTTACTCGTCTCGAAGGACTTGGCGGCCTTTGTCAGCTCGTCTAGAGTTAGTGCTTTGTCCAGGTTTTCCAGCTCGCTGTCGCCTATGACCTCCGTGATAGTCGACAGGAAGGTCTGGGAAACAGTGCTATCTGTTGGCTTCAGGTCATACAGTCTGGCATAAAAGTATTGGCAGATCCTCAGGATGTCAGACTGCGATGACTTTACAGAGCCATCTTCTTCTTTCAGGCTGCTGATCACAGAGGTCTCTCTGTGCACCTTTTGGAAGAAGAAGCGTGAGCACTTTTCGTCCTGCTCCACGGAGCGGACTCTGGAACGGAAGATAACCGTGGAGGCCTCCGAGGTGTAGAGCGAGGCTTGCTGGCTCTTCACCTCTTGGAGATCCTCCTTGACATCCACCCCCATCGCCTGCAGCTGGAGCAAATTCTGCATACTTTTCTGGAGCCTGGACATGACCCCTCGTCTCTCTCTCACCTTTTGAACGCCCTTGAGGATGAAAAACCTCTTGATATTCCCCTTGATTGCTTCCCACCAGAGATGTGGGGCCTCAAAGAGGGGTTTCACGGTTCTCCAACCTTTGTGATCCCTCCTGAGTTCCTCGAGGTTCTCAGGGGTCAGCAGTTTTACATTTAGCTTCCACGTCCCCCTGCCTACCCCCTGGTCTTCCTGCAGGTGGCAGTCGGCCAGTAGGAGGCAGTGGTCAGAGAAGAACACCGGCCTTACGTCGGTGGACCTGACCGTGAAAGCACAGGACACAAAGAAGAAGTCTATCCTGGAGCGGACGGACCCGTCTGGCCGTGACCATGTGTATCTACGCTGCGCTCCGTCTGCAGGGTTGCTGCAGACGTCGAGCAGCTTGGCGTCTTTTACCGTTTCCATCAGGGGTCTGGACGTAGCGTCTAGTTTGCTGTCGGCTCTGCTGGATCGTCCAGCCGCATCGAAGATGCAGTTGAAGTCACCACCCAGGATGACCGGCTTGGAGGTGGCCAACAGCAGTGGGAGTTGCTGAAGAACTGCCAGCCGCTCACTTTTTACGGCCGGGGCGTACACATTTATAAGTCTGAGAGGGGTGTTTTTGTATTTCACGTCTGCTACGAGGAGGCGCCCGCCCACCACCTCCTTAACGTCGGAGATGGTGAAGTTGCCTCCCCGCAGCAGAATACCCAGGCCGGAGGAGCGGCAGTCGTTTCCTCCTGACCAGATGGATGGCCCGTGGGACCACCAGCTCGACCAGCGCCTGTAGTTGCTGAGGTGCGGAATTCCGCACTCCTGCAGGAACAGTAGGTCAGCTTTTACATTTGCCAAATAGTTGAGTGTGGCTACACACCGCGAAGTATCTTTGATGCTTCGCACATTTATGGATGCAATTTTTAAACCCATTATAAAAAAGATAGATTTACCAGTCTCAAGAGTCCAGAGTCTATACAGTTGGCTGTTCCAGCTGTTGAATGTTCCCCAGCATGCCGGTGGTGCTCGCAAACTTTAGTACAGTTGCAGGGCTGAGAAAACTGTTCTGGTCCGTACTGGCCCCGTGATTTTGATGCAGATGCATTGGGGGGGGTGGTGTAGCCCTGGGGTTCGTCGTGGCAGTCAGTAGGTGTTGGGGTTGCAGGCCGGTCTTCACCTGGGTTGTTGCTGCTCGTTGCTATCGGGGGTTGGTCTGTGACCTTGTTTTCTTCCCGGTCGGTGGTCTGGGGGGTCTGTGCCTTCCGTTCCACGTTGGTGCTTTGCCTCTTTATCTGAGGCCGATTCTTGTCCTGTTTTCCCTCATCGGATGAGGTGTCGGCACTAAGTGCGCCGGCTGAGAGGTGTCGCTTTTTGCCACTACCCCTCAGGGGGTTCTTCAGTTTGTTTTTTTGTTTCCTCTTACGTTTGTCCCTGTTCACGGTTTCCCAGGGCTCTTTATTCTTTGTCCCATCCTCTTCCTCTTCCATAGAGTGTTCCTCATCAGATGGGGCTGGGGTTGGGTTGTCAGGAGGTGCTGGGGCCTCCTCTTTTTGTTGGGGGCCCTTCTGTTGCTTTTCCTCATTCTGTGCCGTGGTGTCTTTTTCGGTGGAGGGTGTATGCACCTCCTCTCTGGTCGCCTTTTTGACTCCGCTGCTGATGATCTGTGCATATGTCGCCCCGCGTTTCGGGCAGGCCCTGTAAAGATGGCCGGCCTCCCCACACAGGTTGCAGCACTTGTCTTCTTTGCAGTCCTTAGTCATGTGTCCCTCCTGCCTGCAGTTCTTGCAGAAGGTCACACTGCAGTTTGCGGCAACATGCCCCGTTTTGCCACAGGTGTGGCATACCCGTGGCTGTCCCACGTAGTAGAGGTAGCCACGATTTACTCCAATAGCGAAATTGGAGGGGGGGATGCAGGATGGCTCCGTTGCTGTCCGTTCTTAGGGTCACCTTGACCTGGTGCTCACTTGTCCAGATGCCGAAGGTGTCTTTCACTTGCACGCTGTCACTTTTCAGCTCAGCGTACCTGGCGAGGAACGTGAGCACATCAGACACAGGGACGTGGGGGTTGTACGTGTGCAGTGTAACAACCCGATTTCGCTGTGCCGGTAGCGTAAACAGAGGCTCTGCAGTCAGGATCGACAAGGGACTCTGGTTACCTTTTTCCTTGAAGACGTTCAAGAATTTGATGCACGCTGCGACGCTCTTGAAGGTGACATCAAAGAAACCATTCTTGGGGAAGTTTTGCAAGCAGAAGATCTCTGTTGCTTTAAACCCACAACACTCGAGCAGCACCCTCTTCACGAAGTGTTTCCGGTCCAAAGGTGACTCTCCTTCCGTTTTCTTCACTGTGACTCGGACAGTGTTTCGCACTCCCCAGCCTGGTGGTCGGGATGCAGCTGCATCCATAGCTCGTACGGTGGGTGTGAAACTGTATCGGCGTTAGGCCTAAACCCGAAGTTTAGGCCAGCATGTAGATCCACCAATAGCAGCCAAGCTCCAAACGTTTCCTCTTTGACGACTTCAATCCCTCCGAGTTCTCCAATCCACGATCGACATCGAAATCCTCAGCTTCCCTCGATCAAATGAGACTACACTTGATCTTAGCCAAAAGGTTTGTGGAGACCAGTGCTGAACAGCGCTCGCCCGAGGTCTCCGAGACGAAGGGGATGCATCCCAAAGCCTCAGGTACCTCGGGAATCTGCACATTAAAGTGAGACTAACTGCCTTACTCCAATATGCGGATTTGCCAAAAACTAATCCCGCCCTCAATAGGTAGGATTTACATCGCAACGTCTGGCAAGATCGCATTGGATCTGGCAAGCCGGGTGGATCCTGGGAGCAGGATCTCATCGGCAGTGCTGCGCTGTGGCGAGCTGCTTTTCCAGCACAGCTATTGGATCGTGCCCTCAGTCAAAGAGTCTGTGCTGACCATCAAACACCTAACTATTCTCATCCTGCTTTCCAGCACTTGGTCCTTAGCCTTGTATGCAATGGCTTCTCATGTTTTCATCTAAATACTTCTTAAAAGTGTTTTTTGATGTTTTTTAGCGATCATCGGAATCTGGAAGTGGCAGTCAGGGAATCTGGACAGCGGTATAACTCCAGTCTGTGGGCTCACATAGAAGAGGCTCACAGCGGATACCCGTGGTATAACTGCAACCTCACTCTGCAGCGTTAATATCACTTATCACACCTGTCACAAGGTGGGATGATTCAATGCATTTTGTTCCCCTTCAGTAAAGCAAGCAGCTGAAACAGAGAGCAGGTCGAGCCCTGTGGCACAAGTGCCAGTTTCCCAATGTTTGAACAAAGTGGGCCTGCTCTGATTTGGGCTTGCAGAATGCCGCAGCAATTTTAACCAGTTCCTACCCTCGCACTCTGGAAAAGGGTGGCTAAGCAGGAAACCGTAGATTCATTTTGTTTAGCCCAAAAATCAATAAACCAGTTGTGGGAGCACTAATCACATTCCAGTAATAGCTTCCTTACACAGGGAAAATGACACTGACCAATAATTAATCTGCTGGTCAAATAATTCACTTAGCAATCCCTCGAAAACCACTGGAGCAGACAAACAGTGGAGTTCTCCACAATATATTAAACACTGTTTAATACAGCTTCACCTAAACAGTCAGCACAGCACTGTTCAACAATGCTTTCTGGACACAAAGAACAAAAAAGGTATTTTTTGTCTTAATTTTATATTTTTACTCCTTAAACATTCCTTATAGATGAACAACACAGAACACCTCCTGCATGAGCAGGAATGGGTGTGTACAGAGATAATGAGCTATCATTCCCAATTTCCCTCTAGAATATTAACAGGAAAAATAAAGTAACTTCTAAATTTAAAAAAAAAATCTCTTTGAAAAGCATCCACAGTACTGATATATTCAGCAGACAGGCTTTGAAGGCAATATTTATACAGATTTCAAAGATTGATGATCTCTCCGTGCTGTCAAAGCAACTTTCACTTTATCCCTGGACACACATTTAAACTTTGGTGGTTCCAAAAAAAAATAGTTAGGGTTATTCCCTCCACTCCCTCCCGTCTCCAGATGACAACTACTTTTACTGAAGTTTCAGTATCTGGACGTTTTGACCCCCAGTCTTTATTTCATTAACTATTTCAAACACGCACAGCAGAGGGGTCCCCAAAGACACTTCTATGCAAATGAGGAACTAATGGCAGTTTAAGAATGCCTCGCATCATTCCTTTCATTGTGAAATAGAAACTACAGCCGGCACAGTTACCCGTGTGGGTGCAGTGGCCACAGCGTGGGCAGCAGCAGGTAACGAGAGAAAGGGCATCACCGTTTAGTGCCCCAGTGCCCAGGATTAGGGCAGTTGTCAGAGTCAGACTCCAATCAGAGTCAGCAAGAGTGCTTTTTCCCGGCTCCAGCACCGCTTACACCAGCGCACGGACTGTGGCACAGACTGCCAAAAGAGGCATTAGTGCCAATGACTGCGAACCGTTAGATGAACAAGGCACTCACAGCAATAACCCTTCACTGCGTGCTGCTGGACGGGACTTTCTCACCGAGATTCAGTGCAATCGCGGAGAAACAAGCTCCTAATAGACGTGCAATTGAGCTGCACACCTCGCAACAGCCTGACTGGCATCCTTTTAACAGCAATAATGCACTCAGCACTGAACCACCCAACATTTACAACAGCTGCTTTATGCACTGTCACTCCATTCAACTCGAAAATCTCCCTCACCAGCCACTCACCCCCTTACCTCCTGCCTGGGAAATGAAGCTGACACTCTACTCCATTCCTCTGTCCCGACACCACAGCAAGGGGAAATTCGACAATTCATTTGCATTCCAATATGCATCACATGACAGGGATATTCCAATAGGACTGGTGCAATATTCCACAGACACGCCTCTGTACTTCTGGGTCAGGTCAATACTAACAGGGTTGTACCACTGTGCATTGTAACAAGGGGGGGGGGATTTAATGCCTTTTATTTGCTTATTATGCTCGCCACATAAACAGCAACTTGCACGAGTGACACAGCACACTGGAGCTGACTTTGGTGATCACAGAACTGGTTCATTTTGTGATCACAGCTTCTTCCTGGCCCCATTCACCCAGAGCAGGAGCTGTGAACACACTCAGGGAATACTGAGTGCTATTGTATTTGTATTCCACTTAGACAATAATGATATTTTCTTGGCCAGGCATCAGTGGATGTGTTTTTAATCAATGTGTTGCCAACAGTAGGTAGTTTATTTTCTGCAGCCACTGTTGCCAGGCAACAGGCCACTGACATTCTCCATAGAAGCAAATGTTGGATATTCTTTCTGCAGCTTGGTGCCTGGAGATCTGATGCCAAACTGATACTGCAATACTTATTCTCAATTAATGCAAATTTATTGCATATCCACACACACCCCCACCGTTAACAATTCCGAGCACGAGGCTATTTTCCAATAACACAGCCAAGAACTCTGAAATGTACAATTTATATAACTAAACAAAAGTCAAGCTGGAAGGCAAGCACTATGTGACGTACCTCACAGCTTGCTGTTCACTCAGGAGAACAGCCCTTTTAGCCCACACTCCAAGCAATAACATTTTGGTATTTTGGATGGCAGTTTATATCCAAATATCAAAGTGTTTGAGCTTGCACATTAATTGAAGCAGTTCTTTGGTGCAACAACAATTTGCATTTATGTGGCACCTTTCACAAAGTAAATCATCCCTGGGCCGTATCAGACTAAAGTTGATGTTAAGCCACCCAAGGTGATATTAGAGCAGGTGACTACAAGCTGGGTGTTAAAACCCACAAGGGTCTTACGGGGTGGGAAGAATTAATTTCTCTGTGAACCTTGTAGTATACGAGCTCCCCCTGTTGAGAGGGCAGGGGACCTCTAAACAATGCTAGCTGTCGGGCATATAAAGCCAGCCAGTTAAGCTCCAGCAAGACAGACTCATTTGGGATCTACTGTGTGACGTATATAATAGTTATTGTAAACAAACTAAGTTTCATTGAACTCCTCGGTGTGGACTTTTTCGTGGCCTTATACAACTGGTGATGAGGGTCAAACTGGAGAGCTATTGACGCTGTTCCACCATCAGATAAGCCCCCATTTTCCATTCGCTGCCACCATGTTCAGTAGGTCTAACAACGAGGTTCTGAATCGAGTTTGCTTGAACATAATGGGGCGATTCTGAGGCTGCATTACCCAGCATTGAGAATGGTGATGCAGGCAGAAAATTCGGTGAAAATCGGAAAACCTGATTCTCTCTGGCGGGATTGTGTTTTCCGATTTTCCAGACTACCTCGCTGGTGTGATGAGAAATCCCCCAGGGCAGGCTGGGAGCCTCATTTTAATACGATATAATATGATTAGTGAGCCGGGACATCCCCACTCACTGGATGGACTGGCATGATTTACAGCAGCTGTATGAGAACCTGGTGACCTCTCCTCTAAACGGGATATCGGAGCTGAGCGCTCAGGTCACCATTACCACCCAGGGTGCCAGTCACAGAAGGGGCAGCGGAGAGGATGTGAGGGGCTCAGATAAGTTCAACGCGGGGCCAGGTGGGGGGTTCAGCCTCGGCATCTTGGGGGGATGGGGGTCACTCGCGGCCCATCATGCCTCTAGGTGTAAAGGGATCCGATGGCTGGTCTACACTTCCCATGTCCTCCTTGCTGGACCTGTGGTGATATCACAGCTGTGGGATTCCCCTTCCAGAGTGACTGCTGGGAATGTGGCTGGCAGTAGCTGAATCCACAAGGTCACTACAGAGGGTGACTGTGAGGTTCATGGTTGGGGTCCCATCAGTGGCCGGGCAGAGTGGGGGCTCTGAAAAGGGGTGCTTTCCAGCCTCATGAAGCCTAAAGACCCTCACACAGCAGGGAGGGTGACTGCCATCAGCGTGAACCCCCTCACTCCGGTAGCACTGTGAAGCCAGAGGACATGACCTGTGGAAGTTTAAGACCACTGGTTATGGAGGCCAGGCTGTCTGGGTGGCTGTTCCGATTGTAAGGCTTGTTTAATCCACAGCCCCACTGAGGGTGCCCTCTCAGGGTGATGCTGACATGCTAATTGCAGTATTCACATGAATCAGGTGTGCCTCACCTGCCACAAGGAGAAACCAATTGCCTGATCAGATTCCTGACTGTTCCTTGATGATCAATTGTGCCAATAAGTCAGCATGGAATGCATGAGTGTGCCACTGATTGCTAATTTTGGACCCTATCTATAGTGTAGTGGTTATCACGTTTGCCTCCCAAGCGATAGGTCATTGGTTAAAAAGAATGCACTGAAATGTTATCGATATTGTTCATCTAAGTTTACAGATGAACTGTACCATCGGGTGTCCCTGGAGAGAGAGTATGCAGTGTCCACTGGCACCTTCGAGACCTTCCATGCCCATCGGGCCCCACAGGGGCTGGGTGCCTTATTGACCCCCTCAATCATATTTTGTTTTGATATTTTAAAATATATATTTTTATTAAGGCATATATAATTTTAACAATTTTCAAGAGGAAAAAATAACAAAGTAAATAACACCCACCCAACCAACAGCCAAACCCAGACAACATGGCTTACATACCCCAATCCCCTTTCCTACTACCTCTTTCCCACCTCATCCAACCCCCCCATGCCTCCCTCTTTCCTTTAATGCCCCCCCCCTCTATATCTGCTGACAACTTAATTTTCCCCAAAGAAGTCGGTAAACAGCTGCCACCTCCGGGTGAACCCTCGCATCGATCCTCTCCGAGCGAACTTGATCTTCTCAAGCCTGAGAAACCCGGCCTTGTCACTGACCCATTCCCCCAACTTTGGGGGTTCCAAGTCCCTCCACACCAATAGGATCCGTCTCTGGGCTACCAGGGAGGCAAAGGCCAAAACATCAGCCTTTCCCGCCCCCTGGACTCTCGGGTCTTCCGACACACCAAACATCGCCACCTCTGGGCACGGAACCACCCGTACCTTCAATACCGTGGACATGGGCAAATCCTTGCCCAAATCCCCTAAGCCTCGGACACGCCCAAAACATGTGGGCATGGTTTGCGGGGCCTTCCACACACTGCCCACGCCTCTCCTCCACCCCGTCAAAGAACTACTCATTTGGGCCAGTCATATGCACCCTGTGAACCACCGTGAATTGTATCAGGCTGAGCCAGCCACACGACGAGGATGCGTTAACCCTACCCTGGGCATCCTCCCACAAACCTGCCTCTAATTCCCTGCCCAATTCTTCCTCCCACTTTTGCTTCACCTCCCCTATCGGGACTCCCTCCCATTCCATGAGCTCTTTACAAATTTCTGAGACCTTCCCCTCCCCCACTCCCGTTTTCGACACCATATTGTCCTGTATGCCCTGGGGCGGCAGGTGCGGAAAGGTCGAAATCTGCCTCAAAGTGCCTCGCCTGCAGGTAACGCAACCCATTCCCACCGGGCAGCTCAAACTCCTCCTCCAGTTTCTCCAAACATGGAAAACCCCCATCAATAAACAAGTCCCCAAACCGCTCGATCCCAGCCCGCTCGCTGCCACCTCCGAAACCCCCCATCCAGCACCCCCCCACCCCCCGGTGCAAACCGGTGGTTGCCACAAATTGGAGCCTATACCGATGCCCCCTCCACCCCCACGTGCTTCCACCACTGACCCCACACCCTCAGGGCAGCCACGACTACCGGACTTGTGGAGTACCGAGCCGTCGGGAACGGCAGAGGCGCCGTTAACAGAGCCCCTGAACTTGAACCCCTACATGAGGCCGCCTCCAACCGCTCCCACACAGACCCCTCCCCCACTACCCACTTCCTGTTCTTGCTATGTTTGCCGCCCAATAGTAGTTTCTAAAATTCGGTCCACCCTCCCCTCGATCCCGCTCCAGCAGCACCTTCTTTACCCACGGGGTTTTTCACCCTCTTAAAGAAAGCTTTGGGGATAAAAATAGACAGGCTCTGAAATATAAGCAAAAACCTCGGGAGAACCGTCATCGTTACCGTCTGCACTCTCCCCACCAGTGACAACGGGAGCGTATCGCACCTTCTAAAGTCCCCCTTCATCTGCTCCACAAACCGAGCCAGATTCAGCTTGTGTAGCTGCTCCCACTCCCGTGCCACCTAGACACCCAAATACCAAAATCTCCGTCCCACCACCTTGAACGGCGGTTTGGGTTTGGGCAGGGTTTTGTGGACTGGGTCCAGTCGCTGTACCAGGCACCAGTGGCGAGCGAGCGGACGAATCGAGTGAGCTCGGATTATTTTAGGCTGCACTGGGGGACGAGACAGGAATGTTCCCATTCTCCCCACTGCTGTTTGTCTTGGCTATAGAGCCACTGGCAATGGCGCTGAGAGCATCAAAGGACTGGCAGGGGATAGAATGGCGGGGGGGGCGTGGAATAGAGGAATAGAGCACAGGGCTATACGCGGACAACCTGCTTTTGTATATTTCTGATCTGCTGGGGGGATTGGAGAGATTATGGGGACCCTAGGTTATCACATTTAACAACCTTCTGATATTCGCTGCCAAATGTCTCCCCTTCACAAACCCTGTCTGGTCCTCCCCTATCACCCCTGGCTCACAATCCTCTATTCTCGAGCCCAGGATCTTGACCAACAGCTTGGCATCTACATTTAGAAGGGAGATTGGCCTGTACGACCCACAGTGTTCCGGGTCCTTTTCCCGCTTCAGCATGAGAGAAATCGAGGCCTGTGACATCATTGGGGGGAGTACCCCTCACTCCCTCATTAACCGCCCTTACCAGCAGAGGCCCCAGCACTCCTCAAAACATTTTGTAAAGCTCCACCGGGTACCCATCCGGCCCTGGGGCTTTGCCCGACTGCATTGCCTCCAGCCCCTCCCAGAATACTGAATGAGGCCAGAGAGGAAATTGCTGAGGCCTTAACAGAAATCTTTGGATCCTCGCTGTCTTCAGGTGATGTCCTGGAGGACTGGAGAATAGCCAATGTTGTTCCTCTGTTTAAGAAGGGTAGCAAGGATAATCCAGGGAACTACAGGCCGGTGAGCCTTACGTCAGTGGTAGGGCAATTACTGGAGAGAATTCTTCGAGACAGGATCTACTCCCATTTGGAAGCAAATGGACGTATTAGTGAGAGGCAGCAGAGGTTTGTGAAGGGGAGGTCGTGTCTCATTAACTTGATAGAGTTTTTCAAGGAGGTCACAAAGATGATTGATGCAGGTAGGGCAGTGGATGTTGTCTATATGGACTTCAGTAAGGCCTTTCACAAGGCCCCTCATGGCAGTCTGGTACAAAAGATGAAGTCACACGGGATCAGAGGTGAGCTGGCAAAATGGATACAGAACTGGCTAGGTCATAGAAGGCAGAGAGTAGCAATGGAAGGGTGCTTTTCTGATTGGAGGGCTGTGACTAGTGGTGTTCCGCAGGGATCAGTGCTGGGACCTTTGCTGTTCGTAGTATATATAAATGATTTGGAGGAAAATGTAACTGGTCTGATTAGTAAGTTTGCGGACGACACAAAGGTTGGTGGAATTGCGGATAGCGATGAGGACTGTCAGAGGATACAGCAGGATTTAGACTTGGGCGGAGAGATGGCAGATGGAGTTTAATCCGGACAAATGTGAGGTAAAGCATTTTGGAAGGTCTGATACAGGTAGGGAATATACAGTGAATGGTAGAACTCTCAAGAGTATTGACAGTCAGAGAGATCTAGGTATACAGGTCCACAGGTCACTGAAAGGGGCAACACAGGTGGAGAAGGTAGTCAAGAAGGCATACGGCATGCTTGCCTTCACTGGCCGGGGCATTGAGTATAAGAATTGGCAAGTCATGTTGCAGCTGAATAAAACCTTAGTTATGCCACACTTGGAGTATAGTGTTCAATTCTGGTCGCCACACAACCAGAAGGATGTGGAGGCTTTCGAGAGGGTGCAGAAGAGATTTACCAGGATGTTGCCTGGTATGGAGGGCATTAACTATGAAGAGAGGTTGAATAAACTTGGTTTGTTCTCACTGGAACAATGGAGGTTGAGGGGCAACCTGATAGAGGTCTACAAATTATGAGAGGCATAGATAGAGTGGATGGTCAGAGACTTTTTCCAAGGGTAGAGGGGTCAATTACTATGGGGCATAGGTTTAAGGTGGGCAAGGTTTCGAGGAGATGTACGAGCCAAGTTTTTTTACACAGAGGGTAGTGGGTGCCTGGAATTCGCTACCGGAGGGGGTGGTGGAAGCAGGGACGATAGTGACATTTAAGGGGCATCTTGAAAAATACATGAATAGGATGGGAATAGAGGGATACGGACTCCGGAAGTGTAGAAGATTTTAGTTTAGACGGGCAGCATGGTCGGTGCAGGCTTGGAGGGCCGAAGGGCCTGTTCCTGTGCTGTACATTTCTTTGTTCTTTGTTCTTTGTTCACTTCAACCAGCCCACCTGGGGCCCCTGGGCCCTCCACCAGCTCTTCTTCCACCCTCAGAAAATCCAGCCCCTCCAAAAACTGCCTTAGCCCCTCCACCCCGGCTGGGGGTTCCGACTCATATAACCTGCGATAAAAGTTCCTGAACACCCCATACTCCCCCACTGTGTCCAAAATCGTATTTCCCCCTTTGTCCTTTACTTTCCCAATCTCCCTCGCTGCCTCCCGCTTCCTCAGCTGGTATGCTGGCATTTTACTGGTCTTCTCTCCATACTCGTACACCACCTCTCTCGCCTTTCTCAGCTGCCCCACCGCTTTCCCTGAAGATAGCAACCCAAACTCCAGCTGCAGCTTCTGCCGCTCCTTCAACAGCTCCGCCTCCGGGGCTTCCGAATACCTCCTGTCCACCTGGAGAATTTCCTTCACTAATCTATCCATCTCCGACTGCTCCACCTTCTCCCTGTGTGCCCGCATCAAAATAAACTCCCCTCTCCTCTCTGCCTTCAATGCCTCCCATACCGTAGCTGCCGAAACCTTCCTCATATCGTTTATCTCCCTATAACTCCGAATGACCTCCCTCACCCGCTCACACACCTCTTTTTGGTTTGATGTTTTGAGGTTCATTAGTGATTTGTTTTTTGTTTAAGGCAACTTCCCTTTAAGGGACTGTCCCTTTAATTTGTCCCTCAGTTTATTTGATTTAGTTTCCTTGATTATTTGTGTTCATCATAAATTGTTGGAAGCCGAGCCCCCAAGCATAGAACTCCAAGACTCATACTGATGTCTACATATCAGAGGGGTGACACAGATGTGGCCTCCAATGGAAAGTGGTGAAATCGGCATGGTTTTCTGGACCAATACATTGAGGAACCAACCAGAGAACAGACCATTTTGGGCTGGGTGTTGTGCAATGGGAAAGGATTAGTTGTCAATCTAGTTGTGAGAGAACCCTTGGGGATGAGTGACCATAATATGGTGGAAGGTGGTTAGTAAGGTAATTGATTCTGAGACCAGGATCCTGAACCTCAATAAATGTAACTATGATGGTATGAGGTATGAGCTGGCTCTGACGGACTGGGAAACATTACTGAAAGGAAGGACAGTGGACAGACAATGGTAGGCTTTCAAGGAATGAATAGGTGAACTCCAAAAGTTGTTTATTTCTATTTGTTGCAAGAATGGATCGAGAACTGTGGCCAACCCTGGCTTACAGGGAAATTAGAGATAGTATTAGATTCAAAGAAGAGGCATACAGATTGGTAAGAAAAAGCAACAGACCTGAGGATTGGGACAGTTTAAAATTCAGCAAAGGCAGAGCAAAGGATTGATTAAGAAGAGAAAATACAATTTGAAAATAAGCTAGTGGGGAACATAAAAACTGAGCGGAAAAGTTTCTATAGGTACTTAAAGAAAAAGAGATTAATAAAAACTAATGTAGTCCCTTTACAGTCAGAAACGGGGGAATTAATAACAGGGAATTAAGAAATGGCTGAGGAACTAAATTTGTTCTTTGCTTCTGTCTTTACAAAGGAAGACATGAATAATGTACCGGACATTCTGAGAAACACCATTTTTAGTCAGGAGCTAAAGGGAATCAATATTGGGAGAGAAATTATTTTGGGGAATTTCTTTTGAAATTTTAGAGTATCCAATTCATTTTTCCCAATTAAGGGGCAATTTAGGCAATCCGCCTACCCTGCACATCTTTGGGTTGTGGGGGTGAGACCCACGCAGACACGGGGAGAATGTACGAACTCCACACGGACAGTGACCCAGGGCCGGGACTGAACCTGGGTCCTCGGCGTCCTGAGGCAGCAGTGCTAACCACTGTGCCACCGTGCTGCCTTGGAAAACTGCATTCGTGGTGTGGGCTTTTTTCTGGTGACCACACGGTAAGGCAGGCACCCCCCCCCCCCCACACCACCCCCACCAGTGTGTAAACAGAGTAGAAACAACTTTCAAAGCTACAGAGCATGCACAGACTGTGACTGAGACACAAACAAGCG
Organism: Scyliorhinus torazame; assembly: GCF_047496885.1. Classification (NCBI taxonomy): domain Eukaryota; kingdom Metazoa; phylum Chordata; class Chondrichthyes; order Carcharhiniformes; family Scyliorhinidae; genus Scyliorhinus; species Scyliorhinus torazame. The sequence goes on from NC_092722.1 coordinate 3,715,797, forward strand.
AATGGTTCACCACAAATATCAGAATTGGATAAAACTGTAAATGTCCTGAATACGCTCATCTGAATGCGTTTTTAAAAAAATAAGCAAATTTCTTGTATTCCAGATTTACTCGATTTTATTTTCGAATCCTGACAGTTCTCTAGTTAATTTGGGACCTCGCTCTTTTACAAGACATGCTTTAGAATCTGTGAACCCCTCCCATGGAGGCAGAGTGGTCAACCCTCCCCCCCAGGACTGCCCTGGAGTGTCCAGGAATTAAAGACTGACCTCTAGGACACTGCTGCGTGTGACCCTGGAGAGATATCAGCGGGATGTCAAAAAAGATGGCATTTTGTCCAATTTCATTGAATATTTCTCTTTGCCAGAGTGAAAGATCTTGAAAATTGGAAAGAGAATACCGTTTGTCTGACAGCCAAGAAACATCCTATCGGGGAATGGGTTTTATTGTTTTCCGATTGTTGTAGGAAGGACGTGAGTCACAAGGACGGATGTGTTGGCGAATGGCTGGAGCGTGGGATTAAGCTAGTGGATATAACCTCCAGGAATCTCAGTTTGAAACCCTCACTGGGTCTGCCATTGAATTTATACTGATAAAATAACTCCACACTTTGGGAAATTGCTAACTGGTGTGACTATCGCAGGCGATTTTCATCTGTTATTTGGTTTTGAATGTGCTACAAATCCAACTGGATCTAAGTGCAGTTATTTACCAAGCTGAGAATCTTTATTAAATCGAGGTACATAATGTGAAATCGACCCAAGTTGCCATTTTACATCTTTACTCAACACGGCGGGCGGTTACACAAAGAAAGGATACCCATGTTTTTTACATTTAGATGGAAATACAAGACACATCTGTACACACAAACATTTCTGCTTTTCCAGCCTCGGCTGCAAATTGAGTGAAGCGGCAGACAGACAGATGTTCAGCTGGAGTGGTATGCGGACTGATGTTTTAAGAGAACATCTGGTGATTGTAAATTCTTCAGTTCTAACAGGAAACTATTGCTGCTTTCACAAACGACAGAATTTGTTTCCCCCAAGTCCTCCCTAGAAATGTTCCCGACTTTTAATTTTGACCTGGAACGTAGTTATTTTTTGTCATTTAGAATACGTGGGACGCATCTAAACACATGTAGTTTTCAGGTACACTGCTGCTCATTCTAACCAGAAACAAGTTAATGACAGCAACCAAACCTCATTTATAATGATAAGGCAAACCATGCTGAACCGATAAAACTGGTGTAATTTTAATATGGTTTGTGCACAGCTCTCCACAGGTAATATTAAATTACAAATTAGGATGGGATTAGCCTTATTTTTCCACAACATAAAGCATAATGTTACAGCCGTTATGTTTTATTGCGACATACATATTAGTCATATAATATTACAGTGATTACAGATGCAGAAAAATGACTGGGTGTAAATTAAGTTTTTTAAAATAAATTTAGAGTACCCAATTTATTTTATCCAATGAAGGGGCAATTTGGCGTGGCCAATCCACCTACCCTGCACATCTTTGTGTTGTGGGGGCAAAACCCACGCAGACACGGGGAGAATGTGCAAACTCCACACGGACAGTGACCCAGAGCCGGGATCGAACCTGGGACCTCGCCACCGTGAGGCAACAGTGCTAACCCACGGCGCCACCGTGTTGCCAAAATTAAGTTTGCTGATCCATTAATTGACATTGCGAGAGGGCGCAGGGTGCTCTCAGTTTACAGCGAGAGGGCGCAGGGTGCTCTCAGCTTACAGCGAGAGGGTGCAGTGTGCTCTCAGCTTACAGCGAGAGGGTGCAGTGTGCTCTCAGCTTACAGCGAGAGGGTGCAGTGTGCTCTCAGCTTACAGCGAGAGGGTGCAGGGTGCTCTCAGCTTACAGCGAGAGGGTGCAGTGTGCTCTCAGTTTACAGCGAGAGGGTGCAGGGTGCTCTCAGCTTACAGCGAGAGGGTGCAGTGTGCTCTCAGCTTACAGCGAGAGGGTGCAGGGTGCTCTCAGCTTACAGCGAGAGGGTGCAGGGTGCTCTCAGCTTACAGCAAGAGGGTGCAGGGTGCTCTCAGCTTACAGTGAGAGGGTGCAGTGTGCTCTCAGCTTACAGCAGAATCAAAGTCAATGGGAATCATGGGGAAACTCTTTGCTGGTTGGAGTCAGAGGTTCCTCTGGATAGTGTCCTAGGCTCAACCATCTTCAGCTGCTTCGTCAGTGACCTTCCCTCCACCATAATGTCAGAAGTGGGGATGTTCGCTGATGATTGTGCAATGTTCAGCACCATTCGCACTCCTCGGGCACAGAGGCATTCACATGCAGCAAGACCTGGACAACATTCAGAGTTGGGCTGACAAGTGGCAAATAGCATTTGCGCCACAGAAGTAAATTCCAGGCAATGACCATGTCCAAGAAAAGAGAATCTAACTCCCCCCCTTTGACATTCAATGGCATTACCATCGCTGAATCCCTCATATTAACATTCTGGGGGTTGCCATTGACCAGAAACTGAACTGGATGAGCCATATTAACACTGTGGCTACAAGAGCAGGTCAGAGGCTGGGAATCCTGCGGGGAGTCACTCACCTCCTGACGCCCCACAGCTCACATCCTAAGAATTAATTTAAAAAAATAAACAAGTCATTGAATCACCAACAGTTAAGACATTTGCAATAATTGTGTTCAAGTATTTACAATCTTCTCCTGAGAATTCATTAATTTTTGTTCTGAAAATCAAATTAGCCAAGAACTTCACCGAAACAATGTAAAAACTGTCACAACCCCCGTGAGAACTAGAGCGAAACCATTGTCAATCTCCCCATCGGATCCACCGGGTACAAGCTTCGCAGGTAGGGGGTGGAGGCCACCCAGCTGGAGTTCATTAGGCCAACATATAAACGTATAAAGCCGGCCCGAGCAGGGCCTGGAGCTGTTGGTTGACCCAACAATGTCTGGACTGGGAGAGAGTTACTGCCGTGGGCAGGGCGTTGTACATAATTCAGTAACTCCTTGTTCCACTGCCGCTGTCCTCGGATGCTAAACTGGCGACGAGGACAAAGGAAATTCCAGACTTGCTTGTGGTACCACCCAGCCGGCCCAGGCGATTACTACCCCAGAAGGTGTGGATACAAAGGTTCAAGGTGCCACTGTTGGGTAAACTGTTCAGTCTTGGATGCAGGGTTGGGAGGCTGGAGCCTATATGCTGAGTGCATGAGGTACTTTGTCCAGGCTAACAGGAGTTTGAGGGAAGACCGTCAGAAAGTCATCCACCTGACAGCCTGCGAGTCCCCAACATTTGGAATTACAAAGAGTCTCACTTACCCGGCTGCACCAGACTCCAAATGGTTTGACAAGCTGGTTTCCTCTCACAGTCCAAAGATGTACAGGTTAGGTGGATTGGCCATGATAAATTGCCTGTTAGTGTCCAAAGATTAGATGGGATGGCCAGGTTAAATTGCCCCTTATTGTCCAAGGATGTGCAGGTTAGGTGGGGTTCCAGGGACAGGATGGGGGAGTGGGCCTTGGTAAGGTGCTCTTTCAGAGGGTTGGTGCAGATTCAATAGCCTGTAGTCTCATGTACTGTAGAGTTTCGATATTTATGGATGCTTGAGCCAGCTGTTTGCAGCGTTTCTGAGATTAGAAAGGGCCTTTACACAGCAGTTGAATGTGGTGATTAATCCGTCGGGGGCTCTGATACCGGAGGTGGTGGTGTCCATGGACTCGGAGAAGGCATTTGATCGTGTGGGGTGGCGGTACTTGTTCGAGGTTTTGGGAAGGTTTCGGTTTGGGCCGAGATTTGTGGCATGGGTGCGGTTGCTAATTGTGGCACCAAGGGCGAGGGTGAGGATGAATGATATGAGCTCACGAAGCTTTGACTTACACAGGGGTAAGAGGCAGGGGTGCCCGCTGTCGCTGCTGCTGTTTGCGCTGGCCATAGAGCCATTGGCGATGGCTCTCAGGGGGTTGGAGGAGTGGCAGGGGATAATGATGGGACAGAGGGAGCATCAGGTGTCGCTCTTTGCAGATGACCTTTTGCTGTATTTTTCGGATCCATTAGAGAGTATGGGAAGGATTATGGGCCTGCTGGGGAGGTTTGGAGGGTTTTCAGGGTACAAGCTGAATCCCGATGAATGAGCTGGCACTGCGGACTAATTTAGGGGGGATGCCATTTACGGTAGTGAGGGATAGGTTTAGGTACTTGGGGATTCAGGTAGCGAGGGAATGGACGGGGCTCCATAAGTGGAACTTAACGAACCTGGTGGAGGAGGCCAAGGAGGATCTTAAGAGGTGGGATACTCTGCACTTAACGCTGGCGGGGAGGGTCCAAGTGGTGAATGAATATTCTGCCGAGGTTCTTGTTTATCTTTGAAGCTCTCCTGATCTTTATACCAAAGGTCTTTTTTCGGAAAGTGGACGCCATCATTTCGGACTTTGTATGGGCGGGGAAGGTGCCGAGGGTGGGGATGACCCTGCTACAGAGGCAGAGGCAGCAGGGGGAGTTGGCGTTGCTGAATTAGCTTCATTATTATTCAGCGGTGAATGTGGACAAGGTGCGGCGGTGGTGGGAAGGAGAAGGGGTAGAGTGGGTTGGGATGGAGGAGGAATCTTGTAAGGGGTCTAGTTTGAGGGCTATGGTGACGGCAGCACTGACAATGGCTCCGAGTAGGTATTCAGGGAGCCCAGTGGTGCAGTCCACGGTGAAGATATGGAATCAGCTGAGGAGGCATTTTAGGGTGGAAGGGATGTCGGTGCTAACGCCACTGTGCGAGAACCATGAGTTTGAACCGGGGGAGGGGGATGGATAGTGTATACAGGAGGTGGAGGGAAGTGGGACTGGTCAAGGTGAGGGATCTGTATTCAGAGGAACATAGAACATAGATCATTACTGCGCAGTACAGGCCCTTCGGCCCTCGATGTTGCGAAACCACTCTAAAGCCCATCTACACTATTCCCTTATCGTCCATATGTCTATCCAATGACCATTTAAATGCCCTTAGTGTTGGCGAGTCCACTACTGTTGCAGGCAGGGCATTCCACGCCCATACTACTCTCTGAGTAAAGAACCTACCTCTGACATCTGTCTTATATCTATCTCCCCTCAATTTAAAGCTATGTCCCCTCATGCTAGACATCACCATCCGAGGAAAAAGGCTCTCACTGTCCACCCTATCCAATCCTCTGATCATCTTGTATGCCTCAATTAAGTCACCTCTTAACCTTCTTCTCTCGAACGAAAACAGCCTTAAGTCCCTCAGCCTTCCCTCATAAGGGGCGTCATTCTCCGACCCCCCAGAGGGTCGGAGAATGGCCGTTGGCCGCCGTGAATCCCGCCCCCGCCGGTTGCCGAAGTCTCTGAAGGGAGAAAAGTCGGCGGGGCGTTAATGTCGCCGCTGCCACGGAGAATGTCACGGGTCTGCGCAAGGCAGCCGATTTTCGGCCTGCCGATATTCTCCCTTCCGGATGGGCCGAAGTCCCGTCGACGTGATGACCGTTCACGTCGACGTGAATCAAACCTCCTTTTCATCGGCATGACCCGGTGCTCCAGGCTCACGCCGACCAGCATGGAGGTGAGTGACGGCCTGGGGGGTTGGCTCTGGGCAGGCAATGGCGTGGCCGCAGTCTGAATGCGTGAGGAGAGGTGTGTCTCGGGTTGTGTGTGTGTGTGCGGCGGCGGGGGGGGGGGGGGGGGGGGTGTGGGGTGGTTAGAGCAGGCTGGGCTCCAGGGGAGTGCCGGGAGGGGGTCCGTGCCGGTGAGGTGGATGGGGGGTCCGTGCCGGGGTGAGGTTCGGGGGGGGGCCGTGCTGGGGTGGAGGTTGGGGGGGGGGGGTCCGTGCTGGGGTGGAGGTTGGGGGGGGTTCGTGCTGGGGTGGAGGTTGGGGGGGGGGGAGGGTCCGTGCCGGGGTGGAGGTTGGGGGGGGGTCCGTGCTGGGGTGGAGGTTGGGGGGGGGGTCCGTGCCGGGGTGGAGGCTGGGGGGGGTCCGTGCTGGGGTGGAGGTTGGAGGTTGGGGGGGGGTCCGTGCCGTGCCGGGGTGGAGGTTGGGGGGGTCCTTCCCGGGGTGGAGTCTGGGGGGGGGGGTCCGTGCTGGGGTGGAGGTTGGGGGGGGGGTCCGTGCCGGGGTGGAGGTTGGGGGGGGGTCCGTGCTGGGGTGGAGGTTGGGGGGGGGTCCGTGCTGGGGTGGAGGTTGGGGGTTGGGGGGGGTCCGTGCCGGGGTGGAGGTTGGGGGGGGGTCCGTGCTGGGGTGGAGGTTGGGGGGGGGGGTCCGTGCCGGGGTGGAGGTTGGGGGGGGGTCCGTGTTGGGGTGGAGGTTGGGGGGGGGGTCCGTGCTGGGGTGGAGGTTGGGGTTGGGGGGGGTCCGTGCCGTGCCGGGGTGGAGGTTGGGGGGGGGGGTCCGTGCCGGGGTGGAGGTTGGGGGGGGTCCGTGCTGGGGTGGAGGTTGGGGGGGGGGTCCGTGCCGGTGTGGAGGTTGGGGGGGGGTCCGTGCTGGGGTGGAGGTTGGGGGGGGGGGGTCCGTGCTGGGGTGGAGGTTGGGGGGGGGTCCGTGTTGGGGTGGAGGTTGGGGGGGGGGTCCGTGCTGGGGTGGAGGTTGGGGGGGGTCCGTGCTGGGGTGGAGGTTGGGGGGGTCCGTGCCGTGCCGGGGTGGAGGTTGGGGGGGGGGTCCGTGCCGTGCCGGGGTGGAGGTTGGGGGGGGTCCGTGCCGGGGTGGAGGTTGGGGGGGGGTCCGTGCTGGGGTGGAGGTTGGGGGGGGGTCCGTGCCGGGGTGGAGGTTGGGGGGGGGTCCGTGCTGGGGTGGAGGTTGGGGGGGGGTCCGTGCCGAGGAAGGGGATGGGAGGGCAAGTGAGTTGGTCCACCTGGCCAGGTGCCAGCCTCCAACAGTTGGACCCATGCGGTCCGTGCCACCTGGCTGGGGGGAGGAGGGGATATGGGCAATGATGACATGTCGTCGTTCCCCTCCCCCCACCAGGCCGTCATGTTTTCAGATCATCCAGCGATGTTGGCCGCCATGGTGGCAGCCGCTCATGTCTATGTTGCCCTGGATGAGGAGGAGGAGGAGGAGGAGGAGGAGGAGCGTGCCAGAGAGGCGGTGCAGGCTGCCGCAGAGGGGCAGGCGGCAGCCGCCCAGGCTGGAGGGACACCTGACCGACAGGACGAGGAGGGGGAGGAGGACGTCGCGGCCCCACGGCAACGGAGGCACCCGAGGCGCCCCGTGTGTACCGGCCCGGCAGTCATACCAGGACCTCACGGACTGGGAATGCAGGAGGAGGCTCCGGATGAGCCGGGAAACCGTGGCACACATCTGCCACCTGCTGGCACACCTGTCACCGCGTGGCACTGGCGGGGGACACCCTCTCCCCGTGTCCGTCAAGGTTACGGTGGCCCTGAACATTTATGAAACGGGGTCATTCCAGGCACCGAGTGGGGACCTGTCCGGCATATCGCAGACATCGGTGCACCGGTGCATCCGGGCAGTGACAGATGCCCTTTATGCCATGGCGCACCGCTACATCCGCTTCCCCGTGGACCGGGCCAGCCAAGATGCCCGGGCCGTGGGCTTCTCTGCCGTGGCCGGGTTCCCCATGGTCCAGGGCGCGATCGATGGGATGCACGTCGCCGTGCGGCCACCTGCAGATAACAGGGCCGTGTTCACTAATAGGAAGGGGACCTATTCGATGAACGTACAGGTGGCCTGCGACCACCGCATGATGATCCTGCACGTCTGCGCCCGTCACCCAGGCAGTGTACACGACTCATTCGTGTTGTCGCGGTCCTCCATCCCCGGCATGTACGAGGGACGCCATCCCCGGCTGAGGGGCTGGTTGCTGGGCGACAGGGGCTACCCATTGCGATCGTGGCTGATGACGCCCATACGGAGGCCACGCAATGAGGCGGAGAACCGCTACAATGATGCCCATGTAGCGACAAGGGGAGTAATCGAGAGGTGCTTTGGGGTGCTGAAGATGCGTTTCAGGTGCCTGGACCTCTCTGGGGGCGCCCTCCAGTATCGGTCAGATAGGGTCGGCCGCATCATTGTGGTGTGCTGCGTCCTGCACAACATAGCCCAGCAGAGGGGCGATGTGCCGCAGGCAGAGGAGGTCAGAGTGGAGGAGCAGCAGGAAGAGGCCCAGTCCTCCCCAGATGAGGGGGATGGGGGCAATGGTCAGGGCAGACGGGGTAGACACAGGCGGGTGGCTGTCCACTGTTACCGGCTGGCCCAGCGGGCACGGGGCAGACTGATAGACGCCCGCTTCACTGACTAGATGGGCGTGGGAATCGGGTAGTATGGCCACAGACCGCACACCATGGCAACAGCCGACCACCCACACCCCCCAACCATCCACCCACCCAGCACCATCACCCCCCTCCCCAACCCCACCCACCCCACCCGCATGCACACCACCCCCCCCCCATTGCCGATCCACCTGCGGCACAATGGCCGGGCTCACACAGTTGCGGGTGGACGCGTGTCTATCGCAGGCCATGGAGGATGATGACAACCCGCCCTGCGATGAGCTCCTGGCTCCACATTGTTGGACTATGTCTGACCCATGGCCACAGTACCACCATCCACCCGGACCATCCCTGCATGCAGCTGTGACACTGCAGCGCACGGTCCCGTCCTCTGCCCGGGGGATGTTGATGGCGGCCCAGGGGGAAGGGGGCAGACTCACCTGGGGCTGAGGTAAGACCACCCCTCACACACACACTTGCGCTCAACGTACATGACACCCCCGCACACTTTGGACAGAGCACAAAGGCAGCTTCGGTAGGTGTAACATTGACTTTAATAACCAAAGGAGTTCATGCACGTGCCCTAGCCCCTAAAACTCATCTGTGCCCTGCACCCGTGCCAACTTACTCACTGTCTAATTGTTTGGCCTTAGGGGCCCTTTGACTACGTCTAGGTGGTTCCCCAGACGGTACAGCAGAACTGGAGGTGGACTCCTGTGATTCCTGCCCTCTGACACGGGATCCCTTTGGCGGCCGTTTCCTGGGGCGTCCTGGCCTAGATGGGCCAGGCTGCGGCCCGGGCGACTGGGATGGCGAGCTGCCAGCCTGTCCTGCCCGTTGCCCACCCGATGCACCTGGGACGGAAGGGGGGGAGTCCGAGGTGTCATGGTGTACCGGGACCTCCCCTACAGAGGGAGCCGGGACGGACCACACCACCTCCTCCTCCCTCGGGGTGCCCGATGGCCCCCAGGCCTCTACATGGGTGGGGGATGCGAACGGACTGGCCATCCGACGCCCCCCCGACATCTGGCGCTGCCAGTCCTGGAGGCCCGTGCTGGTATCGACAGGGGTCTGCAGGTTTGCAGCCATGGAGCCCAGGGGGTTGGCAAACCCTGTCTGTGACAGTGCGACGCTGGCTCGCACATGGCCACTGGCGCCGATGCCCTCAGCGATGGCCTGCAGAGACTGGGCCATGGCCTGCTGAGACTGGGCCATGGCCTGCAGAGACTGGGCCATGGCCTGCTGAGACTGGGCTATGGCGTTGAGCGCCTCTGCCGTCTGGCGCTGGCACTGGCTCATGGCCTCCTGTGAGAGGGCAACCAATTCCTGGGCCACAGACGCCGCCTGCACGGAAGGCCCCAGGCCTCGCAAACCGTTCCCCATGTCTGACACCGTCGCACCCATTGCCTCCACCGCGGACGCCACCCGTGCGGTGTCGGCCTGGGTGGCACGCATGACCGGCACCACTCCCAGCTCCTGGACGCAGGTGGACTCCTCCACCTGCGACCGCAGCCGCCGCAAGCCGCCCGTCACCCTCTTCGCTCGTCTCCGGGTCGGTGGTTGCATCGGATCTATGTGTGGGTGTGGTAACTGCAGGAACCCGGGATCCACCTGGGCGGCAGATGTTCGCTTGGGCTGGGCTGCCCTCCGACCGCCCGGTCCCTCTGCTGCTCCTACCTCCACCTGCTGTACCGGGACGGCTGTGTTGTGCGCACCAGTGAGTGTACCAGACGCCTCATCACTAAAGTGCCCAACCGTGGTGAGTGATTCTGCGATGGTGGAGGGTGTTGGTGACAGCAGTGGCGTTGTGTCGTGCTCTTCGTCCCACTCTGAGTCCATGGCACTTTGGGGTGGGTTTCGTCTCCACCCATCCACTCTGAGTCACTGTCCGGTATTTCGTCTTCCTGGGTAGTGGTGTCCTGGGTAGTGGTGTCCTGGCTCGGATGTGACGGGGGCCTGTGGCTGTCCCCCTCGTCGCTGGGTGGTCGCTCCCGCACGTGACGGGGGTGTCGTCTCCCTGTTGCTCCAGGTCTCTCCGTCTCCCGTGGTGTGCGAGAGGCATCCTGCGGGCGTCGCATGCTGGAGGGTGCGGGTCTCTCCGTCTCCTGTGGTCTCCGAGGGGCATCCTGCGGGCGGTCTGCATCTGTGGGGATGGGTGCCTGGACGTTTGGTCCTGCGATACACAATGAAGCATGCATGGTTAGACACGCAGGCAGTGATCAGGTGATATGGGGGAGGGGGATATAGGGGAGGGGGGATATGGGGTCGGGCTGTCGGTGGCTCACTCGCTAGTACGCCCCCGACCTCTGCATCAGCAACCTCCCGGTCCTCAGGTCCGCCAGCCAGTTCCAGGGCCCTTTCCTCGTGTACGGTCAGTGGCCTCTCATCAGCGGGGCCTCCTCCAGTCCTCACATGCTCCCTGGTGTTGTGTGCGCGCTTCTCCTGTGGGGGGTGGTGGCAGGGGTAAAAGGCAACAGTGTTAGGCAGGTATATGAATGCACGCCATCGGTTGCGCGTGCATTGCAGAGGTTAAGGTTAGGGCTGGATTCATTTGGGGATATGGGGGATATGGGGAGGGGGGATATGGGGGAGGGGGGATATGGGGGATATGGGGGAGGGGGGATATGGGGGAGGGGGGATATGGGGGAGGGGGGATATGGGGGATATGGGGGAGGGGGATATGGGGGAGGGGGATATGGGGAGGGGGATATGGGGAGGGGGGATATGGGGGAGGGGGGATATGGGGGAGGGGGGATATGGGGGATATGGGGAGGGGGAGATGGGGATATGGGGAGGGGGATATCGGGGAGGGTGGGATATGGGGGAGGGGGGATATGGGGGATATGGGGGAGGGGGGATATGGGGGAGGGGGGATATGGGGAGGGGGGATATGGGGGAGGGGGATATGGGGGAGGGGTGATATGGGGGATATGGGGGAGGGGGGATATGGGGGATATGGGGAAGGGGGGATATGGGGGATATGGGGAGGGGGGATATGGGGGAGGGGGGATATGGGGGAGGGGGGATATGGGGGATATGGGGCAGGGGGGATATGGGGAGGGGGGATATGGGGAGGGGTGATATGGGGGAGGGGGGATTTGGGGGATATGGGGAGGGGGGATTTGGGAGAGGGGGGATATGGGGGAGGGGGGATATGGGGGAGGGGGATATGGGGTAGGGGGGATATTGGGGAGGGGGATATGGGGGAGGGGGATATGGGGGAGGGGGATATGGGGATATGGGGGAGGGGGATATGGGGAGGGGGATATGGGGGAGGGGGGGATATGGGGGCTATGGAGGAGGGGGGAAATGGGGGAGGGGGATATGGGGGATATGGGGAGGGGGATATGGGGGATATGGGGGAGGGGGATATGGGGGAGGGGGGATATGGGGAGGGGGGATATGGGGGACGGGGATATGGGGGAGGGGGGATATGGGGGAGGGGGGATATGGGGGATATGGGGGAGGGGGGATATGGGGGATATGGGGGAGGGGGTATATGGGGGATATGGGGGAGGGGGGATATGGGGGAGGGGGATATGGGGAGGGGATATGGGGATGGGGATATGGGGGAGGGGGGATAGGGGAGGGGGGATATGGGGGAGGGGGGATATGGGGGAGGGGGATATGGGGGAGGGGGATATGGGGGAGGGGGATATGGGGAGGGGGGATATGGGGGGTTATGGGGGAGGGGGATATGGGGAGGGGGGATATGGGGGAGGGGGGATATGGGGGATATGGGGGAGGGGGATATGGGGGAGGGGGGATATGGGGGAGGGGGGATATGGGGGAGGGGGATATGGGGGAGGGGGGATATGGGGGAGGGGGGATATGGGGAGGGGGGATATGGGGGAGGGGGGATATGGGGGAGGGGGGATATGGGGGATATGGGAAGGGGGATATGGGGGATATGGGGGAGGGGGATATGGGGGATATGGGGCAGGGGGGATATGGGGAGGGGGGATATGGGGAGGGGGGATATGGGGGAGGGGGGATATGGGGGAGGGTGGATTTGGGGGATATGGGGAGGGGGGATTTGGGAGAGGGGGGATATGGGGGAGGGGGGATATGGGGGAGGGGGATATGGGGTAGGGGGGATATTGGGGAGGGGATATGGGGGAGGGGGATATGGGGGAGGGGGATATGGGGATATGGGGGAGGGGGATATGGGGAGGGGGGATATGGGGGAGGGGGGATATGGGGGCTATGGAGGAGGGGGGAAATGGGGGAGGGGGATATGGGGGATATGGGGAGGGGGATATGGGGGATATGGGGGAGGGGGGATATGGGGGAGGGGGGATATGGGGAGGGGGGATATGGGGGAGGGGGATATGGGGGAGGGGGGATATGGGGAGGGGGGATATGGGGGAGGGGGGATATGGGGGAGGGGGATATGAGGGAGGGGGGATATGGGGAGGGGGGATATGGGGGATATGGGGGAGGGGGGATATGGGGAGGGGGGATATGGGGGAGGGGGGATAGGGGGGAGGGGGGATATGGGGGAGGGGGGATATGGGGGAGGG